>NC_089839.1:213181368-213276368 GCF_035609145.1 Eleutherodactylus coqui | reverse complement strand
CTATAACAGTTATGGAAAATGTAACTCTTTCCCATTCCCATCTTACATATGTATATTTTGGAAAATTGCAGGCAGATTGATGGATGTAAAACAGACAGATTACAAGCAGTAAGTAAGCAGATTGTATGCAGATTGTAGGATGGATTACAGACAGATTCCAAGCAGTAAGTAGGCAGATTGTATGCAGATTGTAGGATGCATTACAGACAGATTCCAAGCAGTAAGTAGGCAGATTGTATGCAGATTCCAAGCAGTAAGTAGGCAGATTGTATGCAGATCGTAGGATGGATTACAGATAGATTCCAAGCAGTAAGTAGGCAGATTGCAGGCAGATTGTATGCAGATTACAAGAAGTAAGTAGGCAGATTGTAGGATGGATTACAGACAGATTACAAGCAGTAAGTAGGCAGATTGTATGCAGATTACAAGCAGTAAGTAGGCAGATTGTAGGATGAATTGCAGACAGATTACAAGCAGTAAGTAGGGCGATTGTAGGCAGATTGTAGGATGGATTACAGACAGATTACAAGCAGTATGTATGCCGATTGTATGCAGATTGTAGGCAGATTGTAGGATGGATTACAGACAGATCACAAGCAGTAAGTAGGCAGATTGTATGCAGATTGTATGCAATTGTAGGATGGATTACAGACAGATTACAAGCAGTAAGTAGGCAGATTGTATGCAGATTGTATGCAGATTGTAGGATGGATTACAGACAGATTACAAGCAGTAAGTAGGCAGATTGTATGCAGATTGTAGACAGATTACAAGCAGAAAGTAGGCAGATTGCGGGCAGATTGCAGGCAGAGTGTAGGCAGATTGTAGGCAGATTGTAGGATGGAGTAAAGACAGATTACAAGCAGTAAGTATGGCGATTGTATGCAAATTGTAGGATGGATTACAGACAGATTACAGGCAGTAAGTAGGCAGATTGTATGCAGATCGTTTGACAAATTACAGGCAGATTGCAGGCAGATTGCAGGCAGATTACAGGCAGATTGCAGGCAGATTGCAGGCAGATTGTATGCAGATTGTAGGATGGATTACAGACAGATTACAAGCAGTAAGTAGGCAGATTGTAGGCAGATTGTAGGCAGATTGCAGGCAGATTGTAGGAAGATTGTAGGAAGATTGTAGTATGGATTACAGACAGATTACAAGCAGTAAGTAGGCAGATTGTATGCAGATTGTATGCAATTGTAGGATGGATTACAGACAGATTACAAGCAGTAAGTAGGCAGATTGTATGCAGATTGTAGGATGGTTTACAGACAGATTACAAGCAGTAAGTATGCAGATTGTATGCAGATTGTAGACAGATTACAAGCAGTAAGTAGGCAGATTGTATGCAGATTGTAGGATGGATTACAGACAGATTACAAGCAGTAAGTAGGCAGATTGTATGCAGATCGTTTGACAGATTACAGGCACATTGCAGGCAAATTGTATGCAGATTGTATTCAGATTGTAGACAGATTACAAGCAGTAAGTAGGCAGATTGCAGGCAGATTGTAGGCAGATTGTAGGATGGATTACAGACAGATTACAAGCAGTAAGTAGGCAGATTGCAGTCAGATTGTAGGCAGATTGTAGGATGGATTACAGACAGATTACAAGCAGTAAGTAGGCAGATTGTATGCAGATTGTAGGCAGATTGTAGGATGGATTACAGATAGATTACAAGCAGTAAGTAGGCAGATTGTATGCAGATTGTAGGATGGATTACAGACAGATTACAAGCAGTAAGTAGGGCGATTGTAGGCAGATTGTAGGATGGATTACAGACAGATTACAAGCAGTATGTATGCCGATTGTATGCAGATTGTAGGCAGATTGTACGATGGATTACAGACAGATCACAAGCAGTAAGTAGGCAGATTGTAGGCAGATTGTAGGCAGATTGTATGCAGATTGTAGGAAGATTGTAGGATGGATTACAGACAGATTACAAGCAGTAAGTAGGCAGATTGTATGCAGATTGTATGCAATTGTAGGATGGATTACAGACAGATTACAAGCAGTAAGTAGGCAGATTGTATGCAGATTGTATGCAGATTGTAGGATGGATTACAGACAGATTACAAGCAGTAAGTAGGCAGATTGTATGCAGATTGTAGACAGATTACAAGCAGTAAGTAGGCAGATTGCGGGCAGATTGCAGGCAGAGTGTATGCAGATTGTAGGCAGATTGTAGGATGGAGTAAAGACAGATTACAAGCAGTAAGTATGGCGAATGTATGCAAATTGTAGGCAGATTGTAGGATGGATTACAGACAGATTACAGGCAGTAAGTAGGCAGATTGTATGCAGATCGTTTGACAAATTACAAGCAGATTGCAGGCAGATTACAGGCAGATTGCAGGCAGATTTCAGGCAGATTGTAGGATGGATTACAGACAGATTACAAGCAGTAAGTAGGCAGATTGTAGGCAGATTGCAGGCAGATTGTATGAAGATTGTAGGAAGATTGTACTATGGATTACAGACAGATTACAAGCAGTAAGTAGGCAGATTGTATGCAGATTGTATGCAATTGTAGGATGGATTACAGACAGATTACAAGCAGTAAGTTGGCAGATTGTATGCAGATTGTAGGATGGTTTACAGACAGATTACAAGCAGTAAGTATGCAGATTGTATGCAGATTGTAGACGGAATACAAGCAGTAAGTAGGCAGATTGTATGCAGATTGTAGGATGGATTACAGACAGATTACAAGCAGTAAGTAGGCAGATCGTATGCAGATCGTTTGACAGATTACAGGCACATTGCAGGCAAATTGTATGCAGATTGTATTCAGATTGTAGACAGATTACAAGCAGATTGCAGGCAGATTACAGGCAGATTGCAGGCAGATTGTATGCAGATTGTAGGATGGATTACAGACAGATTACAAGCAGTAAGTAGGCAGATTGTAGGCAGATTGCAGGCAGATTGTATGAAGATTGTAGGAAGATTGTAGTATGGATTACAGACAGATTACAAGCAGTAAGTAGGCAGATTGTATGCAGATTGTATGCAATTGTAGGATGGATTACAGACAGATTACAAGCAGTAAGTAGGCAGATTGTATGCAGATTGTAGGATGGTTTACAGACAGATTACAAGCAGTAAGTATGCAGATTGTATGCAGATTGTAGACGGATTACAAGCAGTAAGTAGGCAGATTGTATGCAGATTGTAGGATGGATTACAGACAGATTACAAGCAGTAAGTAGGCAGATTGTATGCAGATTGTAGACGGATTACAAGCAGTAAGTAGGCAGATTGTATGCAGATTGTAGGATGGATTACAGACAGATTACAAGCAGTAAGTAGGCAGATTGTATGCAGATCGTTTGACAGATTACAGGCACATTGCAGGCAAATTGTATGCAGATTGTATTCAGATTGTAGACAGATTACAAGCAGATTGCAGGCAGATTACAGGCAGATTGCAGGCAGATTGTATGCAGATTGTAGGATGGATTACAGACAGATTACAAGCAGTAAGTAGGCAGATTGTAGGCAGATTGCAGGCAGATTGTATGAAGATTGTAGGAAGATTGTAGTATGGATTACAGACAGATTACAAGCAGTAAGTAGGCAGATTGTATGCAGATTGTATGCAATTGTAGGATGGATTACAGACAGATTACAAGCAGTAAGTAGGCAGATTGTATGCAGATTGTAGGATGGTTTACAGACAGATTTCAAGCAGTAAGTATGCAGATTGTATGCAGATTGTAGACGGATTACAAGCAGTAAGTAGGCAGATTGTATGCAGATTGTAGGATGGATTACAGACAGATTACAAGCAGTAAGTAGGCAGATTGTATGCAGATTGTTTGACAAATTACAGGCAGATTGCAGGCAGATTGCAGGCAGATTGCAGGCAGATTGCAGGCAGATTGTATGCAGATTGTAGGATGGATTACAGACAGATTACAAGCAGTAAGTAGGCAGATTGTAGGCAGATTGTAGGCAGATTGCAGGCAGATTGTATGAAGATTGTAGGAAGATTGTAGTATGGATTACAGACAGATTACAAGCAGTAAGTAGGCAGATTGTATGCAGATTGTATGCAATTGTAGGATGGATTACAGACAGATTACAAGCAGTAAGTAGGCAGATTGTATGCAGATTGTAGGATGGTTTACAGACAGATTACAAGCAGTAAGTATGCAGATTGTAGACAGATTACAAGCAGTAAGTAGGCAGATTGTATGCAGATTGTAGGATGGATTACAGACAGATTACAAGCAGTAAGTAGGCAGATTGTATGCAGATTGTTTGACAGATTACAGGCACATTGCAGGCAAATTGTATGCAGATTGTATTCAGATTGTAGACAGATTACAAGCAGTAAGTAGGCAGATTGCAGGCAGATTGTATGCAGATTGTAGGCAGATTGTAGGATGGATTACAGACAGATTACAAGCAGTAAGTAGGCAGATTGCAGTCAGATTGTAGGCAGATTGTAGGATGGATTACAGACAGATTACAAGCAGTAAGTAGGCAGATTGTATGCAGATTGTAGGCAGATTGTAGGATGGATTACAGATAGATTACAAGCAGTAAGTAGGCAGATTGTATGCAGATTGTAGGATGGATTACAGACAGATTACAAGCAGTAAGTAGGCAGATTGTATACAGATTGTATGCAGATTGTAGACAGATTACAAGCAGTAAGTAGGCAGATTGCAGGCAGATAGCAGGCAGATTGTAGGCAGATTACAGACAGATTACAAGCAGTAAGTAGGCAGATTGCAGGCAGATTGTATGCAGATTGTATACAGATTGTAGGATGGATTACAGACAGATTACACGCAGTAAATAGGTAGATTGTATGCAGATTGTAGGATGGATTACAGACAGAATACAAGCAGTAAGTAGGCAGATTGTAGGATGGATTACAGACAGATTACAAGCAGTAATGAGGCAGATTGTATGCAGATTGTATGCCGATCGTTTGAGGGAATTAAAGGCGGATTGCAGGCAGATTACAGGCACATTGCAGACAGATTGCAGACAGATGACAGGCACATTGCAGACAGATTGCAGACAGATGACATGCACATTGCAGGCAGATTCTATGCAGATTGTTGGATGGATTACAGACAGATTACAAGCAGTAAGTAGGTAGGTTGCAGGCAGATTATTTTCAGTATATAGGCAGTATATAGGAGATGCTGACACAGTGCATCAATGGGCACTACATAGAGGGCTCGATGGAGGGGGTTATTTGCTGCAGGGAGTGGGTCGGGTGCTCTTACCTAGGCTTCTTTATGGAAAATGTCAGTGAGAAACATGTGGTGGCTGAATCCTCCCTTGCACGGCCTCTCAAATCACTCCACCTCCCTACTGCTCGGGGTGGCTGGAATAGGCATTACAAGCAGTAGAGTTCCCCGCCTCCCGCGATGACGTCGAGTGAATCACGTGACCGGCGTCTCGGGAGCGCGCACGTCGGGCTCCATCAAGCGCGGTGCACCATGGGAGAAAACCCCGGTGCACCTTGGGAAAGGACCGGCGGCCATCTTTGGAAGAAATTTTATAAGTTGCAGAAACGCTGGAACGGTGAGTAGAAACCATCATTAAAAGCCATTTAAACTTGTGCATAGTAATGTTTGCTTTAGAAGGGGGACTGGGGAAAAAAAATTCACTTCTGCCTCCGGACAACCCCTTTAAGTTTCTTCTGTTGCTTTTGGTGGCCTATAGAAAACCCCTAACAGAATTTTGTTCTTTTTTTCTCCCTGTATTTCTACCCACGGAGATTCCACCTGTTCATCTCCTTTAGCTATATCTTCTCGTAGCCTCAGCATTAGGTACAATTCTAGGCGCTTTTTTTTTTGACAATGAGTGTATATTATGCAGGCGAGGATCCGCTTTGCTAAATACTCTGTATCACACAACTCCTCTAATACCAGACACAGCCATAGACAAGAGAAACGGTCCTTTCTCTAATCCTAAACAACCCCTTTAAAGTTTAGCATGGATTTGAAAGTGGCTTAATTCGGCTGGCAATTTACATCAACATCCACATGTAGGCTTCTTTCACACGGGCGACGCATTTTCATGCAGGTCACATCGTGTAGTATCCTAGAGTTGGGGTCCCACAGCATTGTTAAAGCCATGTAATGTAAATTATATGTCTTTAAATATGTTAAATGTGTGTATACCACTTTAAGTGCTCAATAATGTGTTAAATTTGTGTGTTTTCATACAAGCAAATCCCGCATGACTTGGCAGAACTCACCCTTAACTACTCTCACCCCTGTCAATCACCCCTAGCTAGTGCAGGGATTGGATAGTTAGCTTTCCCCTGACTCAGGATTGGATGGGAGTTCAGGTATAAAAAGTAGGGAGTGGGGTTAGCCAGTCTAGTCCTGGAGTTAGCTGAGTGAAGGAAACATCAAGTGCTCCATTGCTGAAAAAGTTTTGGAACCACTGGTCTAGGCTTTATGTATTGTTGTTTGGTGATTGCTAATTCCTTAGCAACTATGATTGACCATTTGTGGATATATAGATACAGTCGACGGAAAATCGCTACATTTGTGTGCAAGAGCACTAAAGCTCAATCCTGAATGGAGACACTGACTAGAGAAAGCTCACTATCACATCCATTCTTTCAATTATCAAAGGTACCAGGTCTCTGTGTGCCATACGGGTTTGCGCCAGAGCCTGTTGGGAAGGGTCACTATATATACCCACCCCCAAATAAGGTTACACTTGCAAAACCACATGCACTTGTATGAAGCCGCCCTTTAAGTGAATCTGGAAAAATTGGAAAACTGTTGTAGGTGTGTTCAAATTGGCAGCTGGTGGGGCTAATGCAAGCAGGTGGGATCGAATATTTCTGCTTCCTAAACATAAAAACACAATAAACTGCTTCTATGTGCAGCATGATAATTTTTACACTTTGTGCAAGGGCTCGGCGATAGGTCAAAAATTACAATTTCGATTTTTTTTCAAACTTAAAGGGGTTGTCCCGCGCCGAAACGGTTTTTTTTTTTTTAACCCCCCCCCCCCCCCGTTCGGCGCGAGACAACCCCGATGCAGGGGTTAAAAAAACAAACCGGGTAGTACTTACCCGAATCCCGGCGGTCCGGCGTCCTCATACTCACCTGCTGAAGATGGCCGCCGGGATCCTCTCTCTCTGAGGACCGCAGGGCTTCTGTGCGGTCCATTGCCGATTCCAGCCTCCTGATTGGCTGGAATCGGCACGTGACGGGGCGGAGCTACACGGAGCCGGCATTCTGCACGAGCGGCCCCATTGAAGACAGCAGAAGACCCGGACTGCGCAAGCGCGGCTAAT
This sequence comes from Eleutherodactylus coqui, assembly GCF_035609145.1. Lineage (NCBI taxonomy): Eukaryota > Metazoa > Chordata > Amphibia > Anura > Eleutherodactylidae > Eleutherodactylus > Eleutherodactylus coqui. The sequence goes on along the minus strand of NC_089839.1, from coordinate 213,269,071 downwards.
TTGGCCATTAGAGGCCGAAAATTAGTCGGCACCATGGGAACGAGGACGCCAGCAACGGAGCAGGTAAGTATAAAACTTTTGATAACTTCTGTATGGCTCATAATTAATGCACAATGTACATTACAAAGTGCATTAATATGGCCATACAGAAGTGTATAGACCCACTTGCTGCCGCGGGACAACCCCTTTAAGGACAATTTTTGATTTTAATCTTGATTTTCATTTTTTTGCAAAAACAAGCTAAGGGGATGCCAAGACACATTTTTTACATAAAGGAATTGCATGATTATCAGAACTGTCCTTAGCTGTCACCATCAATTAGAAGGTTGAATTAGCACGGCTGTGTGCGGTCCATGTGAAGAATCAGTTGTTTTAAGATCCTCATTGCCTATTATGGGACTGTGTAGACGGACAGCATATGGCTTGCAAATGTCCGAATGGGTCCTACAGCTACACTGAAAGGTCTTGTAGCGCTACTGAGTGATTTGTAGGTATTGAATGACAGCTGCAGCCCACATGATTGCATACAACTCAGGCCAGCTTCACACAGGTGATAGGCTATTTTGCGTTGCGAGAGTGAGTGAAAACGCATGAAAATGAAACCAATGATCTTCAATGGTTTCATTCTCATTTGTGATGCCTTCACTGCATACTCACAGCGCTAAGAAAAAGCAGCATTATCGCCCGTTGTTTTTAGTGGGGCTGGCGGGGATGAAGGAATCCTCTGCCATAGCTGTCACAGCTGTGATAGAGGTCCGCGATGCTATCCATTGCTTTCAATGGGGCTAGCGCTGCTGCAGCCCCATTGAAAGCCATGGGTTGCAGCAAAGCACCGCAGCAATGATTTTCGGGGAAAGGCATGAAATATAAGCCCTTTCCTGAAAATCCTCTTTAGCTGTAAAGAAAAGTAAAAAAAATATTAACTCATCTAGAAGAGCCGTCCGGCTCTTTTCTCTGGCCCTGCAGACGTCTTCTGTCTTCTGGAGGCCAGGGATTGAAAAAACCCCACCTCCAGAAAGCGCTGCCCCGATTAACTGAGCGCCATAACCAATCAGGGGCAACACCCAGCCATCATTGATTGACAGGTGAGCGCTGACTGTGATTGACTGAGCGCTGTGGGAATCCGCAGAAAATGGAGCATGCTGTGATTTTTTTCAAGCTCATGCAATCCGCAAATCGGAAAAATGACATTTCCCCATGACATCATGACAGCATACGCTGGAGGTTGCTCACCTGCTGACCTGAAGGGACAGGAAGAGGCAGAGTATAAAAAGAACCTCCCCTCCACCAACACCAGTGTTTTTCCTGTCCCTTCAGGACAGCAACGGCAGAGCTCCAGCGACGCTGTACCATGCCGGAGGAGGACTTACCGGCGAAGCGGCGGCGTTTTTCTTCTGGCAGCCCCGGCAACCCCAGTGGGAAGGACCCCATCTGGGCGCTTTCCGGGGACTGTGTGGGCCGGGGTCCAAGTACGGGCTGCCGGCACCACTGCGGCCGTCATTTCAGGCGGCGGCCGCCATCTCCGGGTCCAGGGCCGACAGGAGCGCTCCAGGGGGCGTGGTCTCGGCGGAATACAGCACGGTGACATCAGACGCTCCGCAAAGGGGGCGTGGCCTGCGAATGGGGCGTGGCCTGGCGCGGCCGGTGCCGAATTTAAAAATCTGCTGCCCCTGCATCAGCTGGTGGTGTTTCTCCACGCTAAGGAACGATCCTAAGTACAGGAAGCGTTCCTGCAAGACGCAAGATGTCGGCCAGAGAGGACCCAGAGACCCTCCAAACTGTAAGTGGTCTGGTGGACCAACCTACACCTGCACTACATACACTTCCCGACTAACAGAGTTTCCCTTGTCTTACAGGACAGGGATACTCAAAAACCGAGGGAGGCTAGACGAAGGAGTAAAAAATGTCCAGTATGTCTAACCAAACTCGACGACTCCTGCACAAAAACGTTATGTGCTACCTGTTCCGCAAAAGTTATGCAGGAGGAAAAAACTTCCCTTATGGCCGAAATTCGGTCAGTCGTCCGGGAAGAAGTGCAGTCCTCCCTCTCGGACCTCCAACCTGGGCCTTCCGGGGTTACACGCAGGTCGGTTCCGGCGGTGTCTGAGTCCGACTCCGACATAGCGGAAAATATGGATTTTGACGGGGAAGTGACGCAGGAGGACAAAAAATATCTTTTTTCTACCTCAGACATGGATCAACTGCTAAAAGCTGTACGCAGAACCATGCAGGTGGAGGAAGACGTGCAGCAACCCCGCACAGTCCAGGAGGATATGTTCGCGGGGTTACTCCCGCAACGGAAATCTTCATTCCCCGTAAACGCCACGCTCAAGCAGCTGATTCTAAATGAGTGGGAGAGCGTGGATCAGGCTCCGCTAATCCCTAGGGAATTCAAAGAATGCCTTTTATTTCCGGGAGATGAGGTGTCCTTTTTGGACGAGATACCAAAAGTCGATGCGGCAATTGCCATGGTATCCAGAAAGTCCGGATTACTCTTTGAGGATACGTCCCACTTAAAGGACCCGTTGGACCATAAGGTGGACACAACCATGCGTAAAGCCTGGTCTACCTCCGGTCTGATCATGAAATCCAACATCGCGGCCACTTCCGTGGCTCGTTCCATGGCAATCTGGTTGGACCAATTCGCAGCCCTAGTCGACCAAAAAGCCCCTAGGGAGGAGTTCGCAAGTGGCATCCCTCTGCTACGGATGGCAACAGGGTTTCTGGCGGATGCTTCAATGGAAACAGTCCGCTTCGGAGCCCGCATGGCAGCACTATCGAACACCGCCAGAAGGGCAGTGTGGGTAAAAGAGTGGTCGGGGGACTCAGCTTCCAAAAATAGGCTATGTACCCTACCGTTCCGGGGCGGGCGCATATTTGGACCAGACCTGGATCGTCTGCTGGAGAAAGCAGCTGACAAGAGTCACGGACTGCCTGCCACCAGACCACCCAAGAGACCCTTCACTCCTCATCCCTCGTCCACGTACGCCGGGAAGGGGAAGGCCGGAAGATGGTCTTATCCGAAGGGCGGAAGGGGTAAGACTTTAACTTTTGTCCCTCAGCCCATACTTTCGGGCCCGGTAGGGGGTATACTGGCTCGCTGTTCCAATAGCTGGCGTAGTATTACAACTAACGAGTGGGTACTGCACCTAGTGGCGGAGGGGTACAGGATCGAGCTACTATCCCGCCCCCTGGACAGATTTATGATAACCCCAACCCAGTCTCCAGGCCTAGAACAGGCTCTGTTGGAGGGCGTACGGAACCTGCAGGGTCTCGGCGCGGTTATCCTGGTCCCCAAGAAGGAACAGGGAAAAGGTTTCTATTCCCCCCTCTTTCTGGTTCCCAAACCAGATGGCTCCCACCGCACCATTATCAATCTCAAACAACTGAATAGATTCATTGAATATACGAAATTCAAAATGGAAACCATTAGAACTGCAACTCCTCTAATTGCCAGAGATAACGTAATGGCTACAATAGACCTTAAGGATGCCTATTTTCACATCCCTATTTACGCCAACTCACAAAAGTTCCTGAGGTTTGCGCTGAGGGTGGAGGGGGAAATCTGCCACTTTCAGTTCGTCTGCCTCCCATTTGGAATCTCCTCGGCTCCGCGAATTTTTTCCAAGGTCGTGATAGAAATGGTGGCCTTCTTACGAAATCAGGGTGTCATGATCATCCCCTACTTGGACGACTTCCTATTGATGGCAGATTCCCCGTCCACTCTGAGATCACACTTGGAGTCCACATTGCAATTATTTAAGGAGCTTGGCTGGATTATTAACGAGTCAAAATCCAACATGGAGCCAGAAACCAGGAAGAAATTCCTGGGTGTCATCCTGGATTCCAGTCTACAAAATTCGTCTCTTCCTCCCCTAAGAAAACATCTTATCATAGAGGAATGTTCCAACCTCTATAAAAAACATAGGGTAACGATAAGAGACGCAATGCGGATCCTGGGACTAATGACTTCGTGCATCGGCGTGGTCCCCTGGGCCCAGTTCCATAGTCGCGGACTCCAGTCACTAATTCTCCAGAATTGGGACAAGTTGCAGGCTTCGCTTGATCAGACAATCCCTATTTCTGCGGAAGCCAGAGCTTCACTCCGTTGGTGGGTGTCGTCGGACAACCTGTCTCAGGCATCCGATTGGAATTTGGACCTGGCAGTAATAATCACGACCGATGCCAGCGCCAAAGGGTGGGGGACCCACTTTGAAGGCGGTTATGTACAGGGGGCCTGGGACGTTCACGAGAAAGCTAGCTCATCGAACTTTAGGGAGCTTAAAGCGGTATGGAAATCCCTGCGTAGCCTGCAAACACGGTTAGTGGCGAAGCATGTGAGGATCTTCTCAGACAATATGACAACAGTATCACTCATTCGCCACCAGGGTACCACCAGGAATCCTCCACTACAACGACTGGCGGGGCGGATCCTTCAATGGGCGGAAGGCACAACAAAGTCCCTATCGGCCTTTCATATAAAAGGAGCCGAGAACTCAGCCGCGGACTTTTTAAGCAGAAGGAAAGTGGACCCAGGAGAGTGGGAACTCCATCCAGAGGTGTTCAGCCTTCTTGTGGAGAAGTGGGGGGTACCAGAAGTAGACCTCTTTGCGTCAAGCGCAAACACCAAATGCCGGCTTTTCTTTTCCAGAGGCGCAGAGAAACAGTCCTTGGGCACGGACGCTCTCTCTCACCCCTGGGATTGGGACCTAGCATATGCCTTTCCCCCTCTACCACTAATCCCGCTCCTGCTAAGGAAATTACTGCAGTCAACCCTAACAGTAATTTTTGTAGCACCATATTGGCCCAAAAGACCGTGGTTCCCCCTCCTGAGATCCCTGTCAGTGGGAGAGCCCTTCCACCTTCCAACAAGACCGGACCTACTGTCGCAGGGCCCTCTTCTTTACCCGGAAGTTCACAAGTTCAGGCTTACGGCCTGGAGCTTGAGCGGTAACGTTCCTAGGGAAGGGTCTTTCCCCTAATGTTATTTCCACCATTAGCGAGAGTCTTAAACCCTCGACACACAAAATCTACTCCAAAGTCTGGAAAAAAATTTCGGAGTGGTTAGGCCAGGACATCCAGCAGCTGGACCAGCCAGACGTTCGTAAAATCTTAGATTTTCTCCAGGTGGGCCTGGATAAAGGTTTGAGTCTGAATACCCTCAAAGTCCAAATTGCGGCCTTGGGGGCATTCTTCGATCTCGCGCTGGCGGAGCACGGGTGGATTAGGAGATTTCTTAGAGGGGCGAGCAGATTACATCCATTCACACGGCCCACGGCACCACCCTGGGATCTGACCATAGTCCTTTAGGCCTTCTGCGACCCCCCCCCCCATTCGAACCGATTACGGATCTATCCATCGCCTGGCTGACGTACAAGGTAGCCCTGCTTGTGGCAGTTACGTCGGCCAGACGCGTGGGGGAAATCCAGGCCCTCTCACGAAGGGCCCCATATATGACTATCCACCCAGACAAAATAGTTTTTTTTTAGACCCGTCCTTCCAGCCTAAAGTATTGTCAGATTTCCACAAGGGCCAACCAATAGTTATTCCAGCCTTTTGCCAAAATTTCAAAAATGGAAAAGAACAAAAGCTCCATAATATAGACGTCAAAAGAGCGGTACTAGCGTACCTTGAGGCAACGGAAAGTTTCAGGAAGTCTGACAAACTTTTCGTTCAATTTCAGGGGCAGGCCAAAGGAAAGGCCGCTTCTAAAGATGCGATCGCCAGGTGGCTCAGGAGAGCCATCCAGGAGGCTTACAAGGCCAAGGGCATCCCCCCTCCAGAAGGATTGAAGGCCCACTCAACGAGAGCGGTGGCATCCTCTTGGGCAGAGAGAGCGCACGCGTCGATTGAGCAAATCTGTAACGCAGCCACATGGACTTCAGGCCATACTTTCATTAAACATTATAGGCTGGACTTTAAATATAGTCAGGACGCATCCTTCGGTAGGAAGGTGCTCCAAGCCGTAATCCCTCCCTAAAAAGCCCATGCCACTTATTTGGTATTCCTCCAGCGTATGCTGTCATGATGTCATGGGGAAAACGGGAATTTTTTCTAACCGATAATTCCCTTTCTGGAAGACATCATGACAGCATATGGGCTTTTCCCCCCCCCCCCTTACCAACATGGTTACCCTAGTTTGTCCATCACATGAGGTAATGTGTATGCTTTGACTTTGTTTTCTGAGGTGTGTGATGTCAATAAAAACACACCTTCTGGTTAAATAGCTGGTCACTGTGGTCATTTGGAACGCACTGGTGTTGGTGGAGGGGAGGTTCTTTTTATACTCTGCCTCTTCCTGTCCCTTCAGGTCAGCAGGTGAGCAACCTCCAGCGTATGCTGTCATGATGTCTTCCAGAAAGGGAATTATCGGTAAGAAAAAATTCCCGTTTTTCAGGTATTCAATTAACTGCGGATGCCTAATGATTGTCTATGGACTGACTGAATTGTGGATCGTAAGGGAACTTAATTATCAGCATCTTTTATAAGTTTTTCTAATAAGCTGTAATACATCAGTATAGTAGTGTATTAGAAAGCTACCGTGTTTTCCTGGAAAAAAGACACTGTCTTATATTATTTTTGCCCCAAAAGAGGCACAGTGTCTTAATTTTGAGGGAAGGCTTATAATACTCACCGCGTCAGCCAGTCAGAGCCAGCACTCGATTAACCATTCAATCACATCATTGAATGGCTGTGATTGGTTAATTGAGTGCTGCTTCTCATTGGCTGACATGGTGCTCGATCAACCAATCAAAGCAATCGCTTGCTAAAGGCGGGGTACTCAAGCCCCGCTACCAGAAAGCGAATGCTCTGTCGGCGTTCAGGGGTACACAGAAGCCTGCAGCAGCACCACAGCCCAATGCAAGGGACTGATACACAGTTTTTTTTTCATGTAGTTTAGCTATGGCTTATTTTGGGGGGAGGTCTTATATTTTTTTATTATTGGAGAAACACAGTATAAAGCTCAGCCAAGAGACTGAACTTCATAGGCCACCTGGCAGCTGGCAGACCCAGAGGCTATATTCACCAACCCATCAGGACCTCACGTTGACATCACAGGGGTCCAATAAGTGACAGAGGGAGCCCCCTCCCTCTGTCAGCCTTTTAGATACCACAATCACACTGACCGCGACTTGCAAAGGGGTTAAGCACCGGAAATCTGAGGTTTCTTCGGTACCTAGTGTTACAACAAGTACCAGGCTGTTATCCGAGCATACACTCCCCCTGGCACAGGAGCCCAGCACCAAGCTTCTGATACAGCTGCCGGTGAGTGGTAAGGACAGGGAGGCAAACTCAGTATGACACCGGGCCCACAGTCCATGTTATCTGTGCAGCGCTCCTGGAAAAATACTCCTTAGAGTGGCACAAACTCTCTAACAGTCACTCACTCCTGAAGACTTGAACTCTGCACGGCGGACTCCAACATTTCAGTCATTCAGTCGAACTCCTGGGGATATTGGTCCCAGGAAAAGGCCGAATCTCAGGCTTTTCCATCTTCACCACATGCAGGTTGAAAGTATCTGCATGCAGCCAGACTTCCCTCTCTTGCAGACCAGAACTCCAACAACCACCACAGAACTCCACAAAACAACTCAAAACTCTCTCCAGACTCAGAACTTCACTCCTTCTCCCTCAATCATACACCTTGAAAACACATTTATGGGACAAGGTCATATAACAAACAAAAGATACATTTCCAGACATAGCCCAGACAGTAAGCCATTCAGTGCTGCAGCTATGCAATATACTCCGGTATTATTGCATCTTGTTACCACCAGGAAGTAGGGGTGGAGACAAGATTGTGGCTGCTTGACAGGTCGGTGACGCCCCCTCGTAGTGATTGGCTGCACGGCATGGTCCCCTCCCTGAGCCTCACAGGTCATGGCACTGAGGTGTCCTGCAGTAATTGCTCCTATGGGCAGCCAGCGCTGCTGTCTGTGGCCGCCCATCTCCCCTTACCATGTCCCCTTTGCGGCCCCACTGTGAGTGTTCCCGAGGTCTGTACAGTGCCACCTTCAGTCCCCTTTACTGGCCCTCGTGCCCCGTTAGTCGATCGGCAGCTGATGCTGTTGGGGAGAAACTTGTGCCCCACTGCCTGCCGTTAGGCTCCTCATGCTGTGCGGGAGATGGCAGCCGACAGACGCATTGCTCTGCTGATGGGAGTGCTGCAGAGTGGCGCAGGGCCGCCTGATGCAGTGGGGGAAGAAGGCAGCGGACAGACCAGCCGATACATCTCAGCGCCGCTAGGCCACCTGATGCAGTGGGGGGGGGGGGGGAGGAGGTGGGGAAGGCTGCAGACAGAACCAGCGGTCGATGTGAGGGCTGATGAGCGTCGGTGGGGCAACTCATGCTGTGCTGCAGAAGAGACTGAAGCACCGGTGGGGCAAACCGTAAGTCGCTCGGTGAGTCACCGGGGCTATTGCAGACGGGGACGCAGCTCACAGCCGCCATAGCGGGTACAAATCAATAGATGCACGCTGCACTGACGGAGGCCAGGAACAGCTGCAGCCTCTTAAATGCTTTTTGCCTGCCGTGGAGGGTTGGGGTTAGTTTTCCTATTAGGCTTACATTTATAGCTGTAAAGTCTTTTGCATTCACAGCTAATAATTTACACTTAACTGGATAACTAAGCCCAAACAATAAACCTCCAGGGCGGCCAAAATGTAGTTCAGAGGCTGCAGCTATAGGACCTTCAAGGACCTTATAGAAGTCACCAATCACATTCTATTATACATAGAATGGGAAGCACTGAGCGAGGAGTTAATGACAAGAGAACGATTCTCAATGATGATCTACCTGTCTAAACATTCTGCAGGAGCGCGAACAACTAGTGGTAACGTCACCCGCTCCTGCAGAACGTGTAGCCGACAGTTGTCCAGTATAAATGGGCCTTTAGAAACACGGATGTAGTTTGTGGGTAAGAGCATAAGTATTGTGCAGGAGCTATATGTTTCTATAGGGCGCTCTTGCACAAAGACAACTAAACTAATTGAGATACAAGAGGTCTTGTAAAAAACTGCTGGAGAGAAAGTGTTCAGGGCGCCCAGAGGAATTGCAGCATGCGAGGAGTGAGCCCACAGACGAGGAGATGGCAGGGATAGAGTTGTCACTTGTCACGGTGGCCCTACCATCTCCTCCCCTGTAAGGCTAGCACAGGACCTGTCCAAGTTACTACTGGGGGGAAGTCACTGGAAACCGCGGTGCGGTTTTAACTTACAACTCGTTGTCATGGGGATACACCAACATTCCTTCCTCTGTTGTGAATCCAGATGATGGAATAATAGTCCAAACGCACAGGGGGTAGTTTGAAACAAAGCCAAGAATGGATGGCAGTGTTACTTTACTTGTAAATCCGAACAGAACAGTTCAACAGGTACAGGAAATCACAGGATGAATATCCGGCCCACAGTCTGTTATTTGCGTGACTCCGCTCCTGGCCCAAACTCCTTTCCTCTCTCTTCCACCTCTCTACCAGTCAACACTCAGGGCTCCCACCCACTGGTGATATTTTCTCCACTGCGATGCAATTCTAAAGTTAAAGTCTCGCATCGCAGTGCGAGAAGAAAATCGGCATGACACCGGGATATCGGCATCAAGCCAACATATCGCCAGTCCTTTCAATGGGGCCAGCGGCAGCAGCGCTAGCCCCATTGAAAAGACATGGAGAATGCCGGGGACTTCTGCCACAGCTGTGACAGCTGTGGCAGAAGACCCTGGTATTCTATTCCATTGCTTTCAATGGGATTGGCACAGCTGCCAATCCCATTGAAAGCACTGCTTTGGCATGCCCCGTGGAATGATTATCGGGGAAGGGCTTGAAATATAAGCCCTTCCCCAATAATCATTAATAAGTGTGAACATTTTTTTTTAAAATTATACTCACCTCTCCTGCTCTCAGCCGCGTCCTCCTGCTGGCTCCCCGGCACTGCTACTTAGCTCTTTCAGCAGTCGGGGATTTAAAAATCCCCACCTCCTGAAAGGGCTGTACAGATTGGCTGAGGGCTCAGCCAATAGCAGCTACTGCTTAGCTATTGGCTGAGCGCTCAGCCAATCACACAGCCCTTGGCTATTCATTCATGAATAGCTATATCTTAGCGATGCGAGCTTGCGCTGCGATGGGACATTTTTCTTGTGCTCTCGCAGCGCAAGAAAGAAAATATCGCCAGTGGGTGGGAGCCCTCACTCTCAAAGCCAGCACTCAGCACTGAATAGTGATCTCCTCTCATCCGCTGCAATCCAAGCTTCCTAAAGTGAACTTCGAGCATCAGCATAGACCGATAGTGGCACATAACCACCCATACGTCCATAGCGTCACAATAGGTCTTGTCTCTGAATGTGCTATCACCTGTTATGACTGCTAGATGCTCATTATGCGATTCATGTTGTTCAGCTGTGCTGCATACCTCTGGCCCTATGACCACCCTGGAGGGGTGGGTATATACCAACTCCATGACTTGTGATTGGTTCTATGTTATACATGTTGGGATATTTAAGTATGGGGGGTGGTATGCTGCTTTATGCTTGACAAAGATCCAGGGTTTGCAAGGATCGAAACATTGCAGCTATGTTTTACCATTGAGGAATAAACCGTTTTTTATCTTCTAAAAAAACCTTGGAGTGCTGATTCAACATAACCCACACGGATGTCCTGCTATTTCTGGTCTTTGGGTCCGGACCATTGCTGTGGATCGTGCACCTCATAAGGCCTGCAAGTGCAATTTGGACTTGTATCGGAAGTGCTGTTCCCTATCTCAATTCTTTCTTAAGTCTATGTAACAGCACACCAACCATGTCTAGTCTATGTAACAGCACACCCCACCGCGACAAGTCTATGTGACAGCACATCCCACCGCGACAAGTCTATGTGACAGCACACTCAATTACGACAAGTCTATGTGACAGCACACCCCACCGTGACAAGTCTATGTAACAGGACACTCCACAGCGACAAGTCTATGTAACAGCACACCCCACCATATCAAGTCTATGTATCAGCACATCCCACCGCGACAAGTCTATGTGACAGCACATCCCACCACGACAAGTCTATCTAACGGCCCACCCCACCATGCCAAGTCTATGTGACAGCACCCCGACCCCGGCATGAAGTCTATGTGACAGCACACCCCAGCGCGACAAGTCTATATGACAGCACACTCCACAGCGACAAGTCTATGTGACAGCACCCGCCCCCCCCAACTAGTGACAGCTGGGTGCCCGCACCCCCCGACTAGTGACAGCTCGGCGCCCGCACCCCTCAACTACTGACAGTTCAGCACTCGCACCCACCCCCCCGACTACTGACAGTTCGCACCCCCCAAGCAACTACTTACAGCTCGCACCTGCAACCCCCCTGCAACTACTGACAACTTGCACCTCCCCCACGACTACTGACAGCTCGCACCCCCGCCCGTTGCGACTACTGACTGCTCGCACTCGCACCATTCCCCCAGGCGACTACTGACAGCTCGCACCCGCACCCCCCCCCCCCCCCCCCCCGCGACTACTGACAGCTCGCACCCCCTTCCCCTTCGCGACTACTGACAGCTCGCACCCACACATACCCCCTGAGACCACTCCCCCTCCTCCCCTCAGATTCTTACCTCAGCTGATAATCTAGCGGCTGTGCATCCCAGAGCTTCCTGAAGCAGCGCACGATCCTGGCAGAAGAACTTCTACTGAGCATGTGTGGAGCAGAAGAAGCTCGTCCCAGTCCAGTCAAGACCTGGAGCCAGCCAGACAAGAAGAGGAGAAGACTTGTCGTATCCATGGACAACAGGAGAAGCAACACAGGGGGGGCACCCCTAAAGGTAAGTGAATAACTTCTGTTTGCCTAATTTACAGTGCGCAATGTATATTACAAAGTGCATTGCATTGGGCAAACAGAAGGGATGCCATGATTTCTTTATGGCCGGACAACCCCTTTAAGAGTCCAAGCCCCGAGGCAGCAAAGCAGCCCCAAACCATGATGCCCTCTCCACCATGTGTCGCAGCTGGGATGAGGTTCAGGTGTCGGGGTGCAGGGTTTTTTTCCTCCAGAAATAGCATTGGGTATTTGCTCTCTATTTGTCTAACCGATTCTTTGCTGTCTCGCCGCAGAGTTTATATACTATTGCAGAGAGACAGAGCACATGCGCAGTCTCTGCAATAGCTCGGCATTCCCTGCTAGGTAGTTAACGTTACGTTACTACTCATGTAGCGAACATTAGCCGGCAGGAAGAAGAATGCTGGCAATGGACACATCATAACAAGAAGAAAATCTGGACGGTTTGCGGTGGGGTGACCCGGGGACAGTAGAAGATGCTGTAAGAAGATGGTCTGGGGAGAAATAGGTAAGTATTGATTTTTTATTTTTATTTTTTTTAAATACCAAAACCCATTTAATGTGCTTCAACCTGTGCCAGTCAATGTACTGATGCCTCCATCCTGTGCCAGTCACTGTAATGACACTTCAACCCTGTGCCACGCACTGTACTGATGTCTCCACTCTGTACCAATCACTGTACGGACTCCTCCACCCTGTGCCAGTCATTGTACTGGTTGCCGTCCACTGTAGATTACAATATAAACTCCTCATTCTCAACCATAATGCTCTCCACAGTGCTGCACTTCCCTATATCTTCTCCATATCTACCACCCTACCCTGCTCTGCAACCTGCTACTGATTGGGCTCCAAGGATGCCTTTACATGGGTCAACTGTCATTCTAATAGTCACTTGGAATAGTCGCTTGAGTGACTTGTTAGCATATGAATAAATATTGTTTTCGCATTTTACACAGAACCAATGTTCTTGATTTGTTCATTTTTGCGGGTGCTGAAGCGCTTCTCTGCAAAATTATTGGCTCGTTGTTCGAAGACAAATGATTACCTGTTTATACCAGATGATAATTAAAGGGGTTGTCCCGCGGCAGCAAGTGCGTCTATACACTTCTGTATGGCCATATTAATGCACTTTGTAATGTACATTGTGCATTAATTATGAGCCATACAGAAGTTATAAGAAGTTTTTCACTTACCTGCTCCGTTGCTAGCGTCCTCGTTCCCATGGAGCCGACTAATTTTCGCCGTCTAATGGCCAAATTAGCCGCGCTTGCGCAGTCCGGGTCTTCTGCTGTCTTCAATGGGGCCGCTCGTGCAGAATGTCGGCTCCGTGTAGCTCCGCCCCGTCACGTGCCGATTCCAGCCAATCAGGAGGCTGGAATCGGCAATGGACCGCACAGAAGCCCTGCGGTCCACAGAGAGAGAGGATCCCGGCGGCCATCTACAGCAGGTGAGTATGAAGACGCCGGACCGCCGGGATTCGGGTAAGTACTACCCGGTTTGTTTTTTTAACCCCTGCATCGGGGTTGTCTCGCGCCGAACGGGGGGGGGGGGGGGGGGGGGGTTAAAAAAAAACAAAAAACGTTTCGGCGCGGGACAACCCCTTTAACCAATCAGGGACTACTTTTAGGTGAGCTTAAACCAAGTGACTAGTGAACCAATTCTCATCATCCTGCTGGTGGCCATGTTTACTCGGAGCAATCATCGCTTACATTCGCTCTTTAGAGAAATTTTTTGAAAGAAAGTTGTCCTGTGTAAAGACACCCTAAACTCATCAGACGGAGAACAGAAAGATTGGAAGAAACACAAACTAAGGATTTGTTTTAAGTAGGAGAATTATTTTATTAGTTTTTAAATTTTTTTAATTAAATATAGGGAAGGAGGAGTACAATAGGACAAAGAAGGCTGGGGTAAAAAAGCAAAGAGATGGAGGGATATCAATCAGTGGCGTAACCATAGAGGATGCAGGGGATGTGCTTGCTCCTGGGCCCAGGAGCCTTAGGGGTCCCATAAGGCCACTCTTTTCCATATGGGGAGCCCCGTACTATAAATAAAGCATTATATTTGGGGGCCCTGGTACAGATTTTGTATTGGGGCCCAGAAGCTTCAAAATATGCCTCTGATATCAATGGTAAAAGGGGGAAAGGGTAAGAAAAGGAAGAAGGGTAAAGGGAAGGTAGGAATTAGAATGAAATTTTAAGGTGTTTTCTTTTTCATGAAGACTCGGTTTTTCTCTCAGGGGCATCAGGCTGGTTTCAGGTGTAGACTGGGACCTAGAAGAATAATGAAACATGAGAATACCTGAGTGGATGCGAGTAACAAAGCGATCTGTTATATCATCACAATAACATTATAATGAGCCACCCTTATAAACGACATACCCGCGTGAAAGTACTCCCAGAGTGAGAAAATCGTGCGAGTTTTGTGCATTGTGATATGCACAAAACTTCCTTGAAAATACAACCCGTAATTCGTGAGCGGTGAATTTAGATGGGCGACTTTTCTCTCGCAGCGATGCTGTAAGACGGAAAAATCACAGCATGTTCTACTCTCATGCAGATGTGCGTCTCCTGCTCGGCACACAGACAACGCGGGTGTCCGGGTGTTGTGCGATGCGACTCGTGTCCGAGAATGTAGGGTGGAACACGCTCTCGCCCATGTGAATTCAGAGCTCTTCACAATTAATCATGTGGCACATGAGTAGATTTGCTTTTGCTAAAAGACTTTAAAAATTTTTATCAGTCGTTATCCAAATGAAAACAGCAAACCACAAGTTCAAGTTTGTACAAGTATGTTAAACTCCTGCCCCCTCTCCGCCCCTCGCCAGCTGTTGCAAAGGGAGGGGGTGTGCTAATCTCCTGTCCCCTCCCCTTGCTGGATGCCGCCATGGGACGGAGAGGGGGAGGGAAGGGGGAGGAAATTTAGCAGAGCCTCTGATAAAATCCCTCTCACCTCCCTTTTTTCGACAGCTCCCATAGGCTCCCATAGAAGTCTATGGGACTAGCTGCTTTATTCCGGCTGGAAGATAGTTCCAGAACCATCTTTTTTGCCTGGCATAAAAATGGCCGGCCGGAATGCGCACCATTTGCGCTATCTTTTCGGGACGGCCGTTTTATGCACTGGAAAATCGTCCATCTGAACTGATGCCTTGGAATTCAATGCATCAGATGGTCGCATGTATTGGCCAGTCAAGAAAACGCGTCCGATATACGTTTGCGTGAGTAAGCGCTGAGATGGAGAAAAGAGAAAGGGAGAGATGGGAGCGATGACAATATCTGCATAGCTGCAAAATATGGTAAAGATATAAAAGCAACAGAAACAAATGATTACCTTTAGCTAGATGGAGCTCTTATCATTTAACCACTTGTTTTTGAGGAGCGTCTTCAGAGATGGTCTTTTTCTGGGGTCCGGCTGCAGGAGTTTTTTCATGAAGTTTACGGCTCCTAATTTAAAATGACATTTACAAAATAAATCCGTGTATATATTCTTGTTCTAGACACTACAGAGACAAGTTCTGGAGGCAATGCTTTATGTCCCATGTGTGATGGTAACAGCCCCCCGTCATACACTGAGTGTTACCTTTAGAAAGGTCTGATGGAAATGCTATTGGTTTTTCTTTCAGTTGGTTCAGTATGTTGCTTCCGTTGTCCAGCTCTGATGTATATGGGAAGTTGCCGGTCAGCATGGCGTAGATGGTGACTCCACTGAAATAGAGAGTACAAATCAAAGCGGTAAGTTAGAAATTATCCATATTGTTGTATTTGTACAATTGTGCTAAATGGAAGCTTTTACTAGAATCCATCATCTGGTTTCTCCTGCCGGCGAACGGCACTGGCTTCTTCTTGCCCAGATTGTCTACTCTGACAGGTCTCTCCTTGTTTGTATATAGAAAGAGACATGTCCGTCTGGGTGATCTGGGCGGGGAGAAGCCAGCGGGGCCTGAGGACTCCTTATAAAACCAGCTAAGTCTACTTACATTGACCAGACGTCAACTTTTGAATCATACGGCTTGCCCGCAAGTAACTCAGGTGCCGCATAGGCTCTTGTGCCACACTGCGTTCTCAATGGCTGGGGGCATGATCCATAATAGCCGATGGTGTTGCTAAGGCCAAAATCTGTAAAATCATAAAAAATAGTCCTAAGAAGTGACTCATATTTCTATATGGATTCATATCCTACACAAGTCTAGTAGGAATTGTATCTCATTTATTTACACTTCTGCTCTTTCTATGCTGAGGAGTCATCACTGAAGCATTCATGGAAGGCGCTGTGCGGGGCATCAGCAGGAAAGTTACTTACCCACGAGTTTTATGTTGTTATCTTCATCCAGTAGGATGTTTTCTAATTTGATATCTCTATAAATAACAAAGGAAATGATCAATCAGTTCAGTAATAATAAATTACAAGCTAAGTAGAAGGTAATGGAAATCATGTTTAGGGTGGCTTCACATGAGTGTATGCAAAACCGCTCACTGCAGCACATGAACGAGGCAAGTGCTGAACTTTTTGGGCATGCAGAGCCATTTCACCCACGACACACCCTATCTGTGGATTAAATGGCTAATTAGCCTAATGAGCTTCAGATGTGTTTTTTCCCTTTTATGCAGTGTTTCGCCCTTCCCCTTGTGTATTTGCGCACCTCATGTAGACCTCTATAGGACCTTTGTTGTGCAAAACGCAGGAAAATAGAAATAGTAGCAGGTCCTACTTTTTAACAAGTGTGAAAAACGCACTCCTGAGAACATACCCAATAAAATCAATGGGCTCTATTCTCTGTTTTTGCGTGCGCAAATATGGTCGTGTGGAGAAACCATTACTTTATTATATGTATGGCATTTCTGAGCCGCCATGAAGTAACTGCATTGCATTATGTATCCGGCCCCGGTCCTGAATGTTACAACCCAGAGCCGCAGTCACAATTCTGCTGGTTTTTGTTGGAAACCGTCAAGAAGCTTGGTGGCGGACTCCTCCATAACAGCTTAGCTGAGCCCCTGTATAATGCAGTGAGGCGGTTATGCCTCACACACCAGATTATTGCAGTAACGCCACTTTCCAAAATGTCAATCACTGGAGGAAGCTTTGTAAGAACATTGACTTAGTGAAAAATGACAGGAGGTTTCAGCTCTGAAGCCTCCAGAAATGTAATGCTAGAATCGTAGAATTCAGGATCAGAGCACAATAAGTAATGCAATGTATATAGAATGTGAATATATGGAATATACAGTGCATGAAGATTGTTTACCTGTGTACAATCCCCTTTTTATGTAGATGTTCTACTGCTGTTATAATTTGCCTGATGTACGGTTTGGCTTGATGTTCTTCGATCTTCTTTTTTGCAATAAGTTGGTCCAATAGGTCACCGCCCTCGCAGAGCTCCATCACTAGGTAGTATGAACTGCCGGTCTCATAGGCTTCATACAAGGGCACAATGTTTTGGTGCTTGATCATCTTTTGGAGTCTTATTTCCCTCTGCAGGTTCTTTATTGAGGTGGGAGTCTTTAGGGATTTGGCCTTGTTTATGATTTTTACGGCGACCTATATTACAGACAGGATACATGATGTGCAGTTAGCAAACGGAAATGACCCCAAACCTTGAATATTCACTATACTAAGATATAGCAGAGGTGAATTCATCATTATAGCAATTCTGTTCTTCACCTTGATCCCTCAGGTAACTGAGAGGGTTTACATGCCGTCCTATGAACCTCAGAGATACCATCTAGCAATATGATGGCACATGCTGGCACACTGGCGCATGATTAACAGCTCTTCTACATTAAAACAGTTCAGCTCTGCTATACCGGTGTGGGTATTGGTCTGTGTCGTTGGTTGTAATGTAATGTAGCATCATTCATCACCTACAATATTCTTCTTATAATAAATGAAAACTCTACCTTGTGGCCGGTTGGAAAATGCAAGCCTTCAGCAACCTTTCCAAAAGAACCTTGGTTTATGGTTCTGCCAATATAGTACTCGCCCACACGCAGTTTATGGGGGTAGTATGGCAGACCGGGCTGCTCACTTCTTCTGCCGTCCTTGGCAGGCATGTTTCTGCTAAAGAAGAAAAGATTTCTTTCCATGTTAGTCCCAAAAAACATAGGGTTTTAATGAGGCAATAATCCCCGTCCTGGCTTATAGGGCATATAAATATGTCCATATAACCATATCATTCAGTGCCTAATTAACTATAGCATACGGGCTGGTGCACAAATAACAGCTATACGTTGACCACTTATTACATTACATCACTAAGGTTTGTCCAAAGAAAGGCAAAAAAATGAGATAAAAAACAATTTTCCCCATTCAAGTGGAAAAATTTCTTGCTGACTCTAGTCTGGCAATCGGAATAATCCCTGGATCACTGACCCTTCTGGAGTAATTAGTGGCTATAACATCTAATATTGTATTGCTTTAAAAAAGGCCCCCGAACCCTCTTGTACTCTTCAGTGATTTCACCATCACCCAGACAGCTGTTTCATAGTTTTTGCCCCTCAATAATGTGCAGCAGGTCAAAAACCCAGAAGCAGCTGTCTGTGTATGGTATTCTGGCTTAGTTTACAATTCCCAGTCATTATTATAAGGCTTGTCTAAAAAGTCTACATTGACTTGCAGGAATGCTGCCTTCCAATAGGGGGCGATGCAGAGGTATTGTTCCATCTTCCATATTTGCATATTTCCCAGAGGAGCATGCATGGCCTTATAAGTCTCTTCACTATATGATACCCTTCCTGACCCATGTATTATGGACAAAAACAGAGCTGAAATCTGGTCCCCGGCTAATGTTGATGTGGCAGCAAATGAAAATATTACTTGTCCACTCAGGAACTGGTATTAATTACAAGATAGAAAAAATGGGAATTTTCCAAGCAAGCAGTGCAGATTGTATAGAAGATGATGGTGGTCTTACCTCAATATGCAGAACAGTTAGGTCTCTTCCAAACTGGAGGAGGACAATCCGTCCCCTCGCCCCCTAAGGGGGAGCGGAGGTAAAGAAAGCTCTGGAAAGAGAAGAGAGAAAGTGGATCACTTACTGAACACAGACCCCCGGACACATCCAGTAGCCCCCAGTATCATCCCCAGTAGCCCCAGTGCTCCTTATCCCCTTCGCGCCCCAGGAGGTACATTTATGTCCTACGTGTGTTGGGTCAATATGACGCATGATCGGAAGGCGAGGCTCCATAACATTGATGTGCGGTTATGTGCCTCAAACTTGCAGGTTACCTGAGTGTGTTTGGCGCATTTATGCAAGCCCATTGAGCTCTTGCACTGCGCAGAAAATAGGACATGTCACATATTTGTTTGTGCGACCAACATGTGTGTGCAAAATACACACATGTGAACAAACCCATTGAAATCAACGCATTCTATTCACTGCTTGTCATGTGTGCTGGTTTTCACGCATTATACATAATGCAAATATGACCGTGTAAACCCGGCCTAAGCGTCAAGTTGAACTTTGCTGCATCTGTACATATCCGGTCACTGAGCTACCTAATAATATGAGGTGAATTACATACAGCGATCTGCTATCATATTACAACCACTGACAGAGGAATTGAACAAAATCAACTATCTCATTACACGGACACCATGGTGTTACCTTATAGAAGGGGGTACAATTATAACATTGGCTTGTACATTCCCACCCCCTAAATAATGCATTTACCAGCGCCCCATATTTGGACTATGATACAAATGACCTGATAGCTTGGTATCAGCAATTACACCACCTTTTGCTTGAGGTCCTTAAAAATAAAACTTCTTACCTGATGAGCTTTCAAAAAGTTTTCAACAGATGAGCTTTTATCACAATAAAAGTTTTCAATCCTATAGAGAAACTCTGAAAAGTACGAGCACAGTGTCACCAGGATGCGACTGCGTCCCACCAACAACACTGTGTGGCCAGCCAAGCAGCTGCTAGAATGTTAACCGCTGTCTGGATTGTGACATCATCATGGTAGGGATGTCATGCAGATCGGGGCATACTGCGTATACAGCACTGATACATGTACTGCTTAGGCTGCCTTTACCATCATGGCATTCATTTATAGTCACCCAAAGACACCATTGTTTTATAATGGCGGCCCTTCAGGTTTCTGCAATGTTTCCATTGTTTGGTGACATAATATACCTGTGTGCAGCGCCTTCATTGCAGGCAAATATTAAAACCTGCTGACAGAACCCCCGATACCCGGAAATTTGTGTTGTTTTATTTTTGTACAATATCTAAGTGTGGCTCTAAAACCCCATTCACATGTATTATACTGGAGTCTGTTCCAGTGTATTGGTGCAGAAGCCATGAGACGTCCACCATGGCTGTCATGTAACTTAACCCCTTACGCATGGACCCATTTTATGTCCCAAGGACGAACCAATTTATCAGTTTTTTCATTGAGACATTCCTAGAGGCATTACTTTAAAATTTTTCAAAGGGCTTGTTTTTTTGCGGGACAAGTTGTATGTTTTATTACATCATTTTGGAGTAGATATAATATGTTGGGGGGGTTGAGAAAAAAAAATCACTATTGTTTCTTTAATTTCATTTTCACGGCATTCAGCGTGCAGAATAAATGATGTGATGACATTATTCTTTGGGTCAACACGATTCTGGTGATACAAAGTTTATACAGTTTTTTTATAATTTGCTACTTTTGTAAACTGAAAACACTTTTTTGTTTTGTTTTACGGTGTTCACCATGCAGTATAAACAATATGTAAATTAATTCTGCGGGTCGGTACGATTCCAGCAATACCAAACTTATATAGTTTTAAAAAAGATTTAGATTTTTTTTCTCACCGTTTTTTTTTTAAAGAATGTTTTGTTTTTTTTATCATCGCATTCATAGACCCCCAACATTTATTTTTCTTGGTCAACTGTGTAGTTTGAGGTTTCTTATTTTTTCGAGACAAATTCAAATTTTCATCCGTACCATTAGGTGACCCATATGACTTTTTGATCGCTTTCTATTTAATTTATTGTGAGGTGAGATTTACAAAATTAGCTATTTTTTGCCATGTTTTTTGTGTGGGTAAAATAATTTACCAACTAATTACAAACGCGGTAACAAAATATTCGTAATGATATAGATATATATTTTTTGTACATAATGAAGGGGGAAAGGTGAAGTTTTAACACTTTTATTTTCATTCTTTCTTTAATATTTTTTTACATTTTTTTTTACTTTTTAATCTTTGTTCCACCATCAGACATCAATATCTCTACCTTTTATGTTGCTTATAATACACCGCTATACTTTTAGTATAGCCGTATATTAAATTAAATTGTCTATGAAGCTCAGCCACAGGCTGAACCTCATAGGTCACCGTACATGGCAGACCTGGAGGCCATCTTCAAGCAGTTGGATGGTATGACAACCAAATGCAACCAATTGATGGCATCTTGGGGGTCCAGTGGGTAATAGAGGGAACCCCCTCCCTCTCTCAGCCTTTAACATGCTGCAGTCATATTGACCGCCGCTTGTAAAGGATTAGTCAGTGACGATCGGAGGTTTCTCTGGTTCCTGCTGTTTGAGCAAGTGCCAGACTGTCAAGTGACAATTGAACATCTGCTCTCCCTGGCATGGGATACTCGCTGTAAAATGCACATGGATGGTCATTAAGAGTTCAAATGGGTTTTCTATGGCCTCATCATTGTTTAACAGGCAGAGCTCTGTAGATCTGGTACTGGCTGTGCCAGGTACTGCAGCTCTCTGCGGCCTTCTGCCATTCAAGTGAATAGGACTAAGATGTGTTACAATGCACCAGGCACTCTGCCTGGTAAACAATGAAGGGGACGCGTGCCATGGCCCCTTGAGTCAGCTGATCGATGCCAGGAGTCGGACCTCCACCAATCTGATATTGTTAGCTAATTTTAAGTAAAAGGCACAAATAACAAAGTCCCTGAAAACCCCTTTAATCTTTAGTGCAAAACATAAAAGATAAGTGTTAAAACACATTAAAAAGGTTTTCTGAGCAGAGCCGGCGCATCACCAGCGACATTTCTGTGCGGGCCTCTGTGAGGCTCGCACAGAAATAGGAAATGCTGCGATTTGTTTACTGTGTGAGATTTTTAACGCAGTCAAATCACAGCTGTCTGCCTAGGATTGTGCGCATGCATGCAATACTATGATAGCGAGTAGTGGCCGAAATTCTGCGGGAAATCTCACCGCGGAATTTCCGCCCGTCTGCATTTACCCTTAGGGCTCAGTCACATGGGTGCCGATGCGCCAGTGTTACTGCATGAAGAAGACAGCCACACTGCAAGTGCGGACGACTCTCTGCACCGCCGGAAGAAAGAACATATGACCGGCAATGGAGCCAGTCATGTGTTCTTTCTTCTGGTGGTGTGGAGAGTCGTCCGCACTTTCAGTGTAGCCGTCTTATCGTAGAGGAACACGGGCACATTGGTGCCCGTGTGACTGAGCCCTTAGTGAGAATATGTGGTTACATGTAAAGAATATTTCCAAGGTCAAGTAGCTTGTGCCATGTCCTGAGGTACCTACTTTGTAAAGGTGCATTTAGACATGAAGACAACCGCTCAAAAAATGGCTTTTCAGAAATCATTTTGCATAATCTACTAATTGGTACTAATGCCTATTAGTATCAATTAGTAACATGTGAACCTCTGGGAAATGAATTTATTCTCTGAATTAATTCTCTTTGTTCTGCCAGTGGGGCTAATGGCTGAGAACAGCTGAGACAATGTAATCAGCTGTTATCAGCGCTCACCTGCAGAACACAGCGTGCGGTCTGTCTTATCAGCTGTTCTGCTGAACTACGGATTTTAAGCCGAACTAAAATCCATTGTTCGGCAGAAAACTGAAAGATGGGCACATTTACATGCAATGATTATCGCTCAAAAGATGTGTTTTGAGCGTATTTTGAGAGATAATCATGTCTAAATGGCCTTAAAACCCTGGACTACGCAACCACTTAAAAAAAAAGGTGGGCACTGCATAGAAAAACACTCAACTGCAATTAATACCATAACCTTTATTAGTAGCAAAGACACAAAGATTTTAGGAAAAATAAAATCAAGATGAAAAAAATCTTTTTTACGTTATCAAGTTGTTTATTAGTGGAAACAATTAAAACATACACTAAAAAAAAGTACAGAATTGGACTCTGCATCTATAATGACCTAAACATTAAAGGGGTTGTCCCGCACCTAAACGAGTTTTTTTTTTTTTTCAATAGCCCCCCCGTTCGGCGCGAGACAAACCCGATGCAGGGGTTAAAAAAGAAAACCTGAGAGTGTTTACCTGAATCCCCGCACTCCGGTGACTTCTTACTTACCTGGTGAAGATGGCCGCCGGGATCTTCACCCTCGGTGGACCGCAGGGCTTCTGTGCGGTCCATTGCCGATTCCAGCCTCCTGATTGGCTGGAATCGGCACGTGACGGGGCCGAGCTACAAGGAGCCGCTCTCCGGCACGAGCGGCCGCATTCAGAAAAGAAGAAGACCGGACTGCGCAAGCGCGTCTAATCCGGCGATTAGACGCTGAAAATTAGACGGCACCATGGAGACGAGGACGCCAGCAACGGAACAGGTAAGTGAATAACTTCTGATAACTTCTGTATGGCTCATAATTAATGCACAATGTACATTACAAAGTGCGTTAATATGGCCATACAGAAGTGTATACCCCCACTTTGTTTCGCGGGACAACCCCTTTAACATTTTCAGGCTATTTGTTCCACATAGTGAATACCATAGAAGCGGGGGAAAAAAAAAAAACAATACCAGAATTGATGTTTTTTAGACACTTTGTTTCCTGAATATGGAAAAATGTGTGACCAAAAAAGTTGTATGTACCCCAAAATGGTATCAATGGAAACAGCAACTCATCCGCCCTTAAACAAAATCTCTCACTCAGCTCCATTGATAACAGAATAATGAGTCTTCAGAATATGTTGACAAATTAGGCCTAATTCCCACTGGTGGATTTCCACCCCGTATCATGTGGTGGAAATCCGCGACGTTGCCCTGCAGCTATTAGGTTCTATTGACCCTAATAGTGCAATGCTCACGGTGCGGAATTTCATTGTCGAATTTTGCCCCGTGAAATCACCCGTAATCACCCGCGGCATGTTCTATTTGCCACAGGTGTACGTGCGGACTGCTTCCATTGCAGTCAATGGAATCTGTCCGTCACGCTATCTTCCTCTGTAGCGCCTGAAAATGCTTCCCGCCCACTGAAGCCTGCGTCATATGACACGGCCAGTGCGTCATGTGACGCTGCGGGCGCATCATGTGACACTGCGGGCGTGTCATATGACAATGCCGGCGCGTCATGTTCTGCACTGCGCATGCGTGCCGGCAAGGGATACGGGACATCGGGCAGGGGATCCGGAGGTGAGCATGGGGTCTCTGGGGGGGAGCCGTGACAGACTCCGCTGCGGATTTCCTTTTGCGGAGCCTGTCACGACCTTGGGCACTAGGCCTTAGTTTCTTTTTGTTAAATTTCACCCACTGACTGGGTGGCGGGGGGTTACTGCTGTGTTCTTTGGCTTCCAAGAAATACTAGAGTAGAAAACCCATCAGAGTGCCTGTTTTAACAAAGCACTGGACACAGCACCTCACCTGGGCTTGTGAGTTTGCTAAATGAACCTTAGAAGACTGGCAACGTGTCATGGCCCGATGAGTCATAGAATTATGGAATGGTAGAGTTGGAAAGGACCTCCAGGGTCATTGGATCCAACCCCCTGCTCAATGCAGGATCACTAAATCATCCCAGACAGATATTTGTCCAGCCTCTGTTTGAAGATTTCCATTGAAGGAGAACTCACCACCTCCTGTGGTAACCTGTTTCACTTATTGATCACCCTCACTGTTAGAAAGCTTTTACTAATATCTAATCTGTGTCTCCTCCCTTTCGGTTTCATCCCATTGCTTCTAGTCTTTCCTTGTGCAAATGAGAATAGGGCTGATCCCTCTGCACTGTGACAGCCCTTCAGATATTTGTAGACAGCTATTACGTCTCCTCTTAGCTTTTTGTTTTGCAAGCTAAACATTCCCAGATCCTTTAACTGTTCCTCATAGGACATGATTTTCAGACCACTCACCATTTTGGTTACTCTTCTCTGAACTTGCTCCTGTTTTTCTTTTTTTTTAAATTCTGGGTGCCCACAATGGGCACAGTATTCCAGATGAGGTCTGACTAAGGAAGAGTAGAGGGGGATAATTAGCTCACGTGATCTAGACTCTATGCTTCTCTTAATACATCCCAGAATTGTATTTGGCTTTTTTTTGCTGCTGCATTATGCTATTGACTCATGTTCAGACTATGGTCTATTAGTATACCCAAGTCTTTTTCACATGTGCTGCTTAGTCCAATTCCTCCTGCAGCGTTCAAGGAGCCGGTCCACAGGCGAGGAGATGAGGGGGTAGAGTTAGGCCGTGTCAAGGAGCTCTACCATCTCCTCCCTTGGGGGTTGCATGAGACCCGTTCAAGTTACCGCTGGGGAAAGTTTCATGGGGGTAACCCAAAATGTAGATTATTTTAAGAGTCCTGTCATTTGTGACGCCACCGTTCCTTCCTCCGCGGTGATATCAGATGATGAAATAAGTGATCTACATACAGGGAAACGTTTAAGGAGCAAATTTGGGAATGGTCGGCAGTGCTCGTTTACTTGAGACATTATTCACTGTCCAAAAACAGTAGATACACACGCCCGCAGAGAATGGTGTATAACACAAGAGAGGAAATCACAGGATCACAGAAAAATCCACAGTCCAAAGTTATCTGTGGGATTCTGTTCCTAGTCACTCTTCTTCACTCTCTAGCTCTCTACCTGTCAGCACTCACAAGTGGACACAAAATTCACTCAGTGCTGCTTGGTGGTTCCACTGTCTCTCTTCACTCATAGTGTATTAGGGGTAACACTGGCATCTCCCGGGTAAAGTAGGCCCAGGGAAGGCTGGTGGATATCTTCCATTCCGGCCCACACAGAACAGATGGTGTCTGTGTGGCTCACTTGCAGAACTCCATACGCTCCTCTCTCTTGCAAGACTAGAAGAGACTCCTTGCAAAACACCTTGCAAACATATATACATAGCACAATCACATGCCAAACAATGAGATACATTTTCCAGGCATCTCACATACCAGATAGTCAACCCACTCAGTGCTGCAGCTATGCAATACACATCATATTTATGCAACATATAAGACACTTACAACACATAGGCACAAGACAAATGCATGCATGCATCATGGAGGGGCCCTCTTAACTCCCATACTGTAGGTGCTTTTATTCATTTTTTGCCCAGATGTAGGACCTTGCATTCCTACTCATTAAATACCATTCTGTTAGTAGTTTCCCACTGTTCAAGCTTTTCTAGATCTTTTCGAATCCTTACTCTTTTCTATCCCTCCTAGCTTTGCGTCTGTTTGCGTTTGTACTCTTCCTCATTTCTTTTCCTTTCCTTTTTAGATTGTGTTTTTTAAAAATTTTTTATTGCTTGTTTTTTCCATCTTATGATGTTCTAATGTTACGCCACAGTCAGGGCTGCAATATTAGGGGGTTACCATTCACTATCAAGAGATTAGAGAAATAGAGAGGGTACATGGAGGGTGGGATGGGTCGGAGATTGACCTTTAGTGAGGGTCTTCTTCCCTCTTTATGGGGGTTCCAAAATTCGGGACCGAGCATAATTGCAGTTCGCACTTGCAATACCATAGGTAGTACCTGAATGGGCCCACCTCCAGGGGTTTATTGTATGTGCTTCAAGGTTTAGCACTTTGTCTGAATTTATTTGGGGAATTTTGTAGCACTTCCTGGGTTGCAGGTTGTCAATTTCTTTGTATTACTTAACAGTGATTTGACTTTGTTTTTGAAAAATTGAAAACTTAAAAATAAAAGAATTTATAAAAAAAGAAGTGGTTGCATACTGGTGTGGGGTGTAGTCTCATGGCATGGGTTGGGTCCACTGATCCATTGAACAGTGCCCGCTACGTTTCACTGCTTGGTGACTATTTGCAGGTCTTTATGGATCTCATGAAGCCCCGCGATGATAGGATATTTCAGCAGGATAATGCATAATGCCATGAGGCTTAAGTTGTCCAGAATTGGTTTGAGGAGCACTCGTGAGAGTTCCTATGAATGGAAAGGCCTGCATGTTTACCCATCATGAGCCCAATGGAGCATGTATGTGAAGTATAAATCCATTCACACCTGAGATCATGCACATACAAATATCGTGGAGCTGTAGGTGGCTATCCAGATGGCATTGCTCAAGATCCTTTTAGACATCGGCTGTCCACTTGTGGAATCAATGCCACGTTAAGTCGCTGCACTTTGTTGGGACAGAGGGTGTCCTATTTAATAATAGTTCCTATCCTATGACTTTTGGCATATCAGTAAGACTCCAAAAGTATACCTTTAACACAAGTGAGAAACTGGATACTCCAGGATAAAGTTCAAGATATTTGTTCAAGTTGGGTTAAAAACAATGAAAATGGCTAGTAGACCCCAGGTTCGTGAGTGCACATGCATGGACCTGGGTTTGCTAGCCATTTGCATTGTTTATAATCCTTCTTTAATAAAATTCTTGGATATTCCAGATGCAGAATAAAAGCCAGTTTCAGAGTTGCTACTTCCGCTCGCTTCAGCAAGAAGTGTATGAACAAGGGCTGATGGTGTAATGAGGTGATCACAGGTGAGAGGGACACTTATTCGCATCCACAACAGTTATGCCTAACACCAACCAGTATGGATGACAGTCATGAATAATACACTGTCAGGGTAATTTCTGCGTACATCACCAATCAGGCCCACCCCACTTGCCTCGCTGCCGGCGGTAAAGAAGAAAACACCACACAGAGGTCTGGTATAGTTCCTCACACGGGGACATGACTGCGCTGCGCCTCTTTATTACAGATTACATAAGATCTTATACCCTTTGGTCTCATCACCAGGAATGGGTGATGGGCTCATTGGCTAAAATTCACAGCATAACCATATATGGGAAGTCCGGATTTCCAGCCTGAGACAGTGAAAGTTATGTACGTAGTTGAACAGTCGTTATCTTGCTACGGCGCCTCTGGAAAAACAGCCAAGTACACGCGGCCTTCGTGTCTGGTTATTCCTTGTGTTCAAGATACATTTTGTCTTCGCCTTGCAAGGCCTCTTGGCATATCTGATATAAGGCGAAGTATTAAGTTTTTCATAGAGTTAGTACATATAAGAATAAAGTTAGTATATATATAAAAAGAAAGGCACATAACTATATCTATATAAATGTATATATTCCAGTGTTTTCTACCTACAAGGATATATATGTATCCTTCTCAATACCAGAGCGTATTAGTTTATTCATTATTTTACTTCTTGAATAGACGCGCTCAGATATATAAATACGTAAATGGGAATTTATACCATTATGTTATGCAGCAGAAAACAAGTGCTTTTGTAACATTACAGGAGCAGTCCCATGAAAATAATGTATCACCAGTCCACAGGACTGAAGGTAAGTATCTAATTTGTGGAGTACTACTAACACCCACAATGTTCACGAGCATGGAAAAGCGCAGTGCAAATGGCTCCTTTTAAATAGGAAGTCATTCCTGCTACCACAGTACTGCTCTGTGGGTTTTTTCATTGGATGGTTGGTCAGACTTTAACCCCTTCCTGCTACATGACATACCGGTACGTCATGGAGCGGCGGGATATGTATGAAGAGAGGTTGCGTGGCAACCTCTCTTCATACAGTGCGGGTGTCAGCTGTTTATAACAGCTGACATCAGCGGGCAATAGCTGCGATCGGCCGCGCGGCCGAATCGGCGCTATTAACCATTTAAATGCCGCTGTCAATTCTGACAGCGGCATTTAAATTCCCCGAAGCGGTGAGATCGGGGGAGCCGTGCAGGTGTAATGGCAGCCAGGGCCTAATGAAAGGCCCCAGGGCTGCCTTACCAGACTGCCTATCAAGCCATCCCCATGGGGTGGCTTGATAGACTGCCTGTCAAAAAGAAGTATGACGTAATGCTATAGCATTACGTCATACTGCAGGAGCGATAAAAGCATCGCATGTTAAAGCTTCCCAGGGGGACTTTAAAGTAATGTAAAAAAAAATCAATAAGGTTTTTTTTAATTTAAAAAAAAAAAAAAGTTGTAAAAATTTAAATCACCCCCCTTTTGCCATATATATTATTAAAAAATCTAAATCATACAATAAAAATATGTATTTGGTATCGCCGCGTCCGTAAAAGTCCAAACTATCAAAGTAGCACATTATTTTTCCGGCACGGTGAACATCGTCCAAAAAATAAAATTAAAAAATGTCAGAAATGCACTTTTTTCGTTACTCTATCTCCCAGAATAAACGCAATAAAAAGTGATCAAAAAGTCAGATGTATTCCAAATTGGTACTCTCAGAAACTACAGAACATCCCGCAAAAAAATGAGTCCTTGCTCAACTACGTCGACGGAAAAATAAAAAAGTTATTGCGCGCACAAAATGACCGCAGAAAATAATTGAAAAAAATTAAATGTCTTTGAAAAAAAAAAAAGAGTATAGTAAAAAAAAAACTATACAAGTTTGATATCGTAGTAATCGTACCGACCCATAGAATAAAGTTATCATGTCACTTTCATTGCTGTTTGTGCACCAAAGAAACAAAACACACTTAAAAAAGCGAAATGTCGTTTTTTTCATTTTACTCCACTTAGAATTTTTTAAATGTTTTCCAGTACATTATATGGTACTTTAAATATCACCATTGAAAAATACAACTTGTCCCGCAAAAAACAAGCAATGTCGATGGATAAATAAAGGAGTTACGATTTTTTTGAAGGGGGGGGAACGAAAATGGAAAAAGGAAAAGGGGCTCCGTCATTAAGGGGTTAATTAGCCAGATATAATATGGAAAGACAAAACCTGCGAATCTCACAAGGGTGATATAAGTTCTTGAGAACAATTAAACCTAACTACCTTACCCAACTTGTATGGGAGCCTGCTAGATGGAGGGACACTCTGGATTTATTATTAACTAACAAACCGGAAAGAATCACGGCGGTGCAAGTTAAAGGACCCCTTGGAAATAGTGACCACAATATAGTTAATTTCCAGTTTTCATTCAATAGGAAGCCTTATTATGGAGCGACAAAAAACCTAAACTTTAGTAAAGCAAAATTTGATCAGCTCAGAACTACTATCGGTAACATTAATTGGGACTTTGTCCTTAAAAATAATAGTACGGATAACAAATGGGAGAAGTTTAAAAACATCCTAAATACCTCATGTGAGCAGTTCATCCCCTTTAAAAATAAAAGAAATACAAATAAAAGGAAACCAATGTGGTGCGACAAGACTGTAAGAGAGGAAATAAGCAGAAAAAAGAAAGCATTTAAATTATTAAAACAAGAAGGCAGTGAGAAAACATACAGGAAGAAAACAAATTGTGTAAGGAAAAGATGAAAACTGCAATGAAGGAGGCAGAAAGACTGATTGCCAAAGAGAGCAAAAATAACTCCAAACTATTTTTCAATTATATGAATGGGAAAAGGATTTGCACTGAAAGCAGTGGCCCTTTAACAAATAATGCAGGAGAAATCATAGAAGATGAAGGGAAAGGCAAAGCTATTAAATAGTTTTTCTCAAGTGTATTCACGAAGGAAAAAGAAATGTCACATGAGATGCAGGGGCATAAAATGAACCTCCCACAAAATAGAGATGGTTAAAAAAGATTAAAATCGACAAATCGGCAGGCCCAGATGGAATACACCTAAAGGTTCTAAGGGTACTAAGTAACATGATAGACCGCTATTTCTTATATTTGGGGACACTATTGAAACCATGGTTATACCACTGGATTGGCGTATTGCCAATGTGGTTCCAATATACAAAAAGGGGTCAAGAAGGTAGCCTGGTAACTACAGACCAGTAAGTCTCACTTCAATAATTGGAAAAATATTCAAGGGATTTCTGAGAGATGTCATCCTGGAACACCTCAAGGAAAACAACAGAATAACTCCTCATCATCATGGGTTCATGAGGAGTTGATCATGTCAGACCAATTTGATTAGCTTCTACAATGAAGTAAGTTCTAGGCTGGACCTGGGAGACTCTATTGATCTTGTACATATATCTGCATCTTTCTAAAGCATTTGACACCTTGCTGAATAAAAGACTGATATATAAAATGAAGCAGCTCACACTGGGTAAAAATGTGTGTAGTTGGGTAAAGAACTGGTTCTGAGATAGAAAGCAGAGGGTGATAATAAACGGATCATACTCTAATTGGGCCACCATTGCTAGTGGGGTGCCACAGGATTCAGTATTAGGACCCATTCTGTTCAATATATTTATCAACGACCTGATAGAGGGGCTGCACAGTAAAATATCCATATTTGCATACTATACAACATTATACAAAGTGATTAATACAAAGAAGGACATGTACAGCTGCAAATGGACACAGATAGGAATATACTGCATATATAATAGTCTGGGGGAACAGAATTTATCTTGTCATAATTTGCCAAGTTCCAGTCTATTTAGTGCAAGCTAATTCCTCCATAGATCCATCTCAGGTTACTTAATGGAGAGTACTGATGCAATGTGCGAGGAGAGAGCCCAAAGCCAAGGAAATGGTGGGGATAGAGTTGTCACTTGTCAAAGTGGTTCTACCATCTCCTCCCCTGTAAGGGTAGCACAGGACCCGTCCACGTTACTACTATGGGGAGGTAACAGAAAACCGCAGTGTGGTTTTAACTTATAGATAATTGTCACGGGTGACGCCACCATTCCTTTCTATTTGGTGAATCCAGATGATGGAATAACAGTCCAAACACACAGGCAGTAGCTTGAAACAAAGTCGGGAATGGATAGCAGTGTTACTTTACTTATAAATCCAAACAGAGCAGTTCAACAGGTACATAGGCCAAAACAAGTCACTGGTGCAGACACAGTTGATGGTGCGACAGGGAGGAAATCACAGAATGAATATCGGGCCCAAAGTCTCAGTTATCTGTGTGACTCCGCTCCTGGCCCAAACTCCTTTTCTCTCTCTTCCAACTCTCTATCCAGCACTCACTCTCAAAGGCAGCACTCAGCACTGCATGGCGATCTCCTCTCATCCACTCATTCTGTAGAGCTCCTGACAGTAGGAGTCCCAGGGTAACGTCAAGGCCATGGTTCAGCCTTCTCCACTAGACGCAATGGGATGAAACTGAAAGGGAGGAGACACAAATTAGATATTAGAAAAAACTTTCTGACAGTGAGGGTGATCAATGAGTGGAACAGGTTACCACGGGAGGTGGTGAAATATTCTTCAATGGAAGTGTTCAAACAAAGGCTGGACAAATATCTGTCTAGGATGATTCAGTAAATCCTGCACTGAGCATGGGGTTGGACTTGATGACCCTGGAGGTCCCTTCCAACTCTACCATTCTTTGATTCTATGATTGTTCCATTCACAGACCATGGGGGTTCAAATAACACTAGGTCCTGCCAGCTCCTCATATGACGCGGCGGTAGGTGGGGAAGCGTTTTTGCACGCTATCTCCCGCTGGTTACAGCGGGAGATAGCGTGAACGGACGGCTTCCATTGACTGCAATGGAAGCCGTCAGCGCGTACACCCGCGGCAAATAGAGCATGCTGCAGGTGAGGACAGGAGATTTCACGGTGCATAATTCCGCGGTGGAATTACGCATCGTGAGCATTGTGCTATTAGGTTTAATAGAACCTAATAGCAGGGGGCAACGCAGCGGATTTTTGCCGCGAATTTACGCGGCGTAAATCCGTTCGTGGGAAGGAGGCCTAACCCTTTCAATCATGCAGAGATGCAATTCTTAGTTTTGTAGACGCACTCCTCATTCAAAGACTGTATACAGGGCAAAGTGCAAAACAGTACTTTGGCAGAAAAAAATCAGAGATGGGGACGCAGCACTAAACCAGCACTGCATTCTCTTTATTCTCAAGAACGGTATGTAAAAAGAACTCATCGCCCACGTTAACCTAAACAGTCGCCGTATCCGAAAACAGCCTAGTCATTAAAAGGTTAAAAATGTAATTTAACATGGAAAAGAAATTCAAATTTCTTAAAGTAGAAGTACTCCATCCTCACCTCTTGGGCGGGGTCTCTGATAAACTAACATGATAGGGTCAGAGTCAAGTAAAATTTGACACCATCTTCATCTTCCATTTTAGTCTGAGGTTTGCGCTCTATCTCTATAGAGGAGTCTGAGGAGATCAACATCTTCTTTCACTTCTTCCTCCTTTTTCAGAATCTTCTCTAGTTCCTTCATTTTCTACAGAGAGCGTCAGGTAAGGAATAGGAGGAGGGCAAAGCTGAAAAATAAAGACAGTACATAAATACCTGGAATTACAAAGACACCAATTTAAAAACAAAGCAGTTTTAGGATTATTCGGCAGCGCCCCGTCACCGAGATCACAGCAACTGTTCCAGATTAATAACTGTGTGGTATGTCGGAAAACAGGGGTAATTATAGAGGCCTAGTTGGGATGGGCACATGGGGTAATAAAACCAGGTATGCCTCCTCCCATGCCTGCTGCAACCCCGACACTTTTGGGGGGGTATCTCTAGACCTCAGTGGCATGGACAGAATGTAAAAAGTAGCGCTATGTGAGGCTTCGTAAGCTTGCTGAGGTGCGGCGGTCTCACAGAGAAGGCGCACAACAAGCTGCTCCTGGAACTGCAGGAAGGCGAGCGTTCTTGGGGCTTCTTGTAGATTACTAGAGATGAGCGAACGTACTCGTCCGAGCTTGATACTTGTTCAAGTATTAGCGTGTTCGAGATGCTCGTTACTCGATGCGATGTTCGAGTTACTTTCACTTTCATCTCTGAGACGTTAGCGCGCTTTTCTGGCCAATAGAAAGACAGGGAAGGCATTACAACTTCCCCCTGCGACGTTCAAGCCCTATACCACCCCCCTGCAGTGAGTGGCTGGCGAGATCAGGTGTCACCCGAGTATAAAAATCGGCCCCTCCCGCGGCTCGGCACAGATTTATTCTGACATAGAGGAGGGAAAGTGCTGTTGGTGCCGGAGCTGCTATAGGGAGAGTGTTAGGAGTATTTTAGGCTTCAAGAACCCCAACGGTCCTTCTTAGGGCCACATCTAACCGTGTGCAGTAGTGTGGAGGCAGCTTTTTGCAGTGTTGCACTTTTTTTTTTTTTTTTGTATATCGGCCGTGCAGAGCATTGCGCCCTGCAGTAATTATACATACTCCAGGGCCAGTAGTGGTGGTGAGGCAGGGACAGAAGACATATTTATTGAATATAGGCAGTGGGCCTTTCCAAAAACATTTGGGGAAAAAAATCTATTTGGGCTGCCTGTGACTGTCCTCAGTGTACTGGGTCTGTGCTGGGTGTAGTTGTCCTCCTAATTCATATGCAGCCAGCTAAGTGTTACAGCAGGCTTGCGCAAAATTATTTCCTGGCTCTGCTGTGCGTTCGGTAAGCAAAGTCAGCCTCCAACCACAGGCCAATAAGCGGCACATTTAATTACAGCGTTCTGTTTCTGCACTACTGGTAATACACCATGTTGAGGGGTAGGGGTAGGCCTAGAGGACGTGGACGCGGGCGAGGACGCGGAGGCCCAAGTCAGGGTGTGGGCACAGGCCGAGCCAGTGCGGTGGCCAGGGGTAGAGGCAGGGCCAGACCGAATAATCCACCAACTGTTTCCCAAATGCCCCCTCTCGCCATGCCACCCTGCAGAGGTCAAGGTGCTCTACGGTGTGGCAGTACACACGACCGACGAACAGTGGTGTGCAACCTCTGTCGCGCCAAGATCAGCTGGGGAGCCACCACCACCAGCATGCACAGGCATATGATGGCCAAGCACCCCACAAGGTGGGACAAAGGCCGTTCACCGCCTCCGGTTTGCACCACTGCCTCTCCCCCTGTGCCCCAACCTGCCACTGAGATCCAACCCCCCTCTGAGGACACAGGCACTACTGTCTCCTGGCCTGCACCCACACCCTCACCTCCGCTGTCCTCGGCCCCATCCAGCAATGTCTCTCAGCGCAGCGTCCAGACGTCACTAGCGCCACTGTTTGAGCGCAAGCGCAAGTACGCCGCCACGCACCCGCACGCTCAAGCGTTAAACGTGCACATTGCCAAAGTGATCAGCCTGGAGATGCTGCCGTATAGGCTTGTGGAAACGGAGGCTTTCAAAAGCATGATGGCGGCAGCGGCACTGCGCTACTCGGTTCCCAGTTGCCACTACTTTTCCCGATGTGCCGTCCCAGCCCTGCACGACCACGTCTCCCGCAACATTGTACGCGCCCTCACCAACGCGGTTACTGCCAAGGTCCACTTAACAACGGACACGTGGACAAGCACAGGTGGGCAGGGCCACTATATCTCCCTGACGGCACATTGGGTGAATTTAGTGGAGGCTGGGACAGAGTCAGAGCCTGGGACCGCTCACGTCCTACCCACCCCCAGAATTGCGGGCCCCAGCTCCATGCTGGTATCTGCGGTGGTGTATGCTTCCTCCACTAAACCAGCCTCCTCCTCCAACGCAACCTCTGTCTCGCAATCAAGATGTGTCAGCAGCAGCAGGACGTCGCCAGTAGTCGGTGTCACGCGGCGTGGCAGCACAGCGGTGGGCAAGTGTCAGCAGGCCGTGCTGAAACTACTCAGCTTAGGAGAGAAGAGGCACACGGCCCACGAA
The DNA here is from genome assembly GCF_035609145.1 of Eleutherodactylus coqui. Lineage (NCBI taxonomy): Eukaryota > Metazoa > Chordata > Amphibia > Anura > Eleutherodactylidae > Eleutherodactylus > Eleutherodactylus coqui. Next base: position 213,233,607 of record NC_089839.1, on the reverse strand, counting down.
CTGGTGCAGGGTCTGACAGAGCAGACCGACCGCTGGCTTGCGCCGCTGAGCCTCCAACCGGGCATGGTCGTGTGTGACAACGGCCGTAACCTGGTGGAGGCTCTGCAGCTCGGCAGCCTCACGCACGTGCCATGCCTGGCCCATGTCTTTAATTTGGTGGTTCAGCGCTTTCTGAAAAGCTACCCACACTTCTCATACCTGCTCGGAAAGGTGCGCCGGGTCAGCGCATATTTCCGCAACTCCAAGACGGACGCTGCCACCCTGCGGACCCTGCAACATCGGTTTAATCTGCCAGTGCACTGACTGCTGTGCAACGTGCCCACATGGTGGAACTTTACGCTCCACATGTTGGCCAGGCTCTATGAGCAGCGTAGAGCTATAGTGAAATACCAACTCCAACATGGGCGGCGTAGTGGGAGTCAGCCTCCTCAATTCTTTACAGAAGAATGGGCCTGGTTGGCAGACATCTGCCAGGTCCTTGGAAACTTTGAGGAGTCTACACAGATGGTGAGCGGGGATGCTGCAATCATTAGCGTCACCATTCCTCTGCTATGCCTCTTGAGAAGTTCCCTGCAAAGCATAAAGGCAGATGCTTTGCACTCGGAAACTGAGGCTTGGGAAGACAGTATGTCGCTGGATAGTCAGAGCACCCTCATGTCTATATCTCAGCGCGTTGAGGAGGAGGAGGAGGGGGAGGAGCATGAGAAGGAGGGGGAAGAGACAGCTTGGGCCACTGCTGAGGGTACCCATGCTGCTTGTCTGTCATCCTTTCAGCGTGTATGGCTGGAGGAGGAGGATCCAGAAAGTGATCTTCCTAGTGAGGACAGCCATGTGTTGTGTACAGGTACCCTGGCACACATGGCTGACTTCATGTTATGATGCCTTTCTCGTGACCCTCGCATTACATGCATTCTAGCCACTACGGATTACTGGGTGTACACACTGCTCGACCCACGGTATAAGGAGAACCTTTCCACTCTCATTCCCGAAGAGGAAAGGGGTTCCAGAATGATGCTATACCACAGGGCGCTGGTGGACAAACTGATGGTAAACTTCCCATCCAACAGCGCTAGTGGCAGAAGGCGCAGTTCCGAGGGCCAGGTAGCAGGGGAGGCGCAGAGATCAGGCAGCATGTACAGCGCAGGGAGGGGAACATTCTCCAAGGCCTTTGCCAGCTTTCTGGCTCCCCAACAAGACTGTGTCACCGCTCCCCAGTCAAGGCTGAGTTGGCGGGAGCACTTTAAAAGGATGGTGAGGGAGTATGTAGCCGATCGCACGACCGTCCTTGGTGACGCCTCTGCCCCCTACAACTACTGGGTGTCGAAGCTGGACACGTGGCCTGAACTCGCGCTGTATGCCCTGGAGGTGCTTGCTTGTCCTGCAGCTAGCGTCTTGTCAGAGAGGGTGTTTAGTGTGGCTGGGGGAATCATCACAGATAAGCGTACCCGCCTGTCAACCGACAGTGCCGACAGGCTTACACTCATCAAGATGAACAAAGCCTGGATTTCCCCAGACTTCTCTTCTTCACCAGCGGACAGCAGCGATACCTAAGCAATAGGTAGGCTGCACCCGCGGATGGAAGCATCGTTCTCTATCACCATCAAAAACGGGGACATTTTTGCTTTATCAATCTGTGTATAATATTCCTCCTCCTCCTCCTGCTCCTCCTCCTGAAACCTCACATAAACACGCCAAACAGGCAATTTTTCTTAGGCCCACAAGGCTCAGTCATATAATATTTCTAAACAATTTTTATACGTTTCAATGCTCATTAAAGCGTTGAAACTTGCACCTGAACTAATTTTTATTTTAACTGGGCTGCCTCCAGGCCTAGTTACCAATTAAGCCCCATTAACCAAAGCGATTAATGGGTTTCACCTGCCCTCTTGGTTGGGCAATTTTTCTGAGGTACATTAGTACTGTTGGTACACCAATTTTTGGGGGCCCTCGCCTACAGTGTAATCCAATTAATTTTTTGCCCACCTGCATTACAGCTGACGTTACATCAGCTGTGTTGGGCAATGCAATGGGATATATTTATGTACCGCCGGTGGGTTCCAGGGAGCCACCCATGCCATGGGTCCACACGGAGTTGTAACTACATGTGTCCACTTCTAAAGAGCCCCAGTCTGACTGGGGCATGCAGTGTGGGCAGAAGCCCATTTGCATTAAACATGACTTTACCTCAGCTGTGATGGGCAATGCAATGGGATATATTTATGTACCGCCGGTGGCTTCCTGCCACCCACCCATCCTGTCGGTCCACACGGAGTTGTAACTACATGTGTCCACTTCTAAAGAACCCCAGTCTGACTGGGGCATGCAGTGTGGGCCGAAGCCCACCTGCATTTAATCGGACCTTACCTCAGCTGTGCTGGGCACTGCAATGGGATACATTAATGTACAGCCGGTGGGTTCCAGGGAGCCACCCATGCTGTGGGTGCACACGGAATTACCATTGCGGAGTTGTACCTGCCTGTGACTATTTATAAAAAACCGCGGTCTGACTGGGGCATGCAGACACCTTGACAGAATGAATAGTGTGTGGCACATAGGTTCCCCATTGCTATGCCCACGTGTGCAGCTCCTGATGGTGGTGGCACAGGATTATATTTCTCATTGCTTCTGTACCGCATTGTAGCCGTGCCAACCCTCTGCAGTGTGTGCCTGCGGTTCCTCCTCATGGCAGACGCACTTATAAATAGACATGAGTGTGGCGTGGCATGAGGGCAGCTGAAGGCTGCGTAGGGACAATTTCGTGTGCGCTGTGGACACTGGGTCGTGCAGTGGGGGGGGGGGGGGTTGGGCAGCATGTAACCCAGGAGAAGTGGCAGCGGAGTGTCATGCAGGCAGTGATTGTGCTTTGTTGGAGGTAGTGTGGTTCTTAGCTAAGGTATGCATTGCTAATGAGGGCAATGAAGATGTAAAAGTTGTTGGGAGGGGGGGGGCACTCTTGCCGCTATTGTGGCTTAATAGTGGGACCTGGGAACTTGAGATGCAGCCCAACATGTAGCCCCTCGCTGCCCTATCTGTTGCTATGTCGTTCCCATCACTTTCTTGAATTGCCCCGATTTTCACAAATGGAAACCTTAGCGAGCATCGGCGATATACAAAAATGCTCGAGTCGCCCATTGACTTCAATGGGGTTCGTTACTCGAAACGAACCCTCGAGCATCGCGATAACTTCGTCCCGAGTAACGAGGACCCGAGCATTTTGGTGCTCGCTCATCTCTATAGATTATGCATTACAGGTAGCGATCTGAATAATGCCGGGCTCACACGGCCGTATGTGGAATCCGCTTGTGGAGGCCCGCAGCGGATGCCGGTTGTGAGGCCAGCTGTGTCCCTGCGTACGGCCACGTAATATACTGCACATAACTGCATACTCACAGTACACAGTACTCATGCACAGTACACCTTTTTTTGTTTATATTTCCCAGGCCCTCACTTAGCGATCACATAGGTAACGGCAGCCCGTACACAATGTAATTACGAATGGGCTGCAGGTATATCCACGACCATAGAGCACAATAGGTTCTATGTTGCAAATATCCGTTCTGTTTTACATAGTATTGACTGGCCAATGCATTTGATTCATCTGCGTATTGCCGCGGATCAAAGACATACAGAATCCGCAATTTCTATCTGGTCGTCTGAGACCAGTCTAAGGTAGATCGCTAAGCTTTTATCATGTGACAGGGGACCGCTCAACGAGGCCACCGGTCATTGCTCCAGGCTATGGTCTGTCTTTGATGGTCGGAAGCACGGGAATTTAAAATTTTCTAAGCCTCGCTGGCTCCTGCGCATGTTTCAGTCATTCTGCTGGCAGGCGCATGCACAGAAGTCGGGAAAGGTCTGTGAAGGATTATCACATCAGGGTTCAAATGCGGAGGGCTCTGGTAAAGCGTTTCATCTCCTCACCATTCAGGAAAAATTAAACTTCAACTTTTTAAAACTTTTATGTGATCGCCGTTATCCAATGTGATCAGGGATCACTCACCATGGCTCTCAGTCACTGCAGCAGGTTCTTGGTCACCTTTAGTAGCCAAGAGCAAGGAGACTTTAAATTACTGCAGCAATCTGCAGCTTTAATACATCTGTCTGACAGTTTGACGACAGACGCATGTGCAGAATCTGTGGTAAGGACCGTGGATAAGTCGGGGGGCCTTAGGTACATAATTTCATCTCCACTCATGGATATGATCTTGAGGGGAGATGAAGCAAACTTTTTTTTTTTTTACTTTACATGATGGATATCTAATGGATAACAGCGATCATGTGACCAGGGACTGCATACCACGGCGCTCAGTGACATCTCCTTGCTCTCTGCTACTTATGCTAGCTGGGAGCAGGGAGATTTTAATCTCTCCGGCCTTCTGCGCATGTGCCCAACATTGTGGGACATCATGGAGGATTGAGGTGAGTGGTTTATTTCCCTTTTTGTTTACTTTTATGCGATCGCCATTATCCATTGGCTAAATCAGTTTTAGCTTAGTGTCTAAAGGAGGCAGACCTCTTGCTCTGCAGGTCTTCTTTTTTAAAATTTTTTTTCTTCTTCTCTTCTAGCTAGGCATCGGGGATTGGCTAACAAGTGGGGAAGGGTCAAAAAGTGCTGCCAAACACACTGTTACCCACTCCTCTAAGAATACAAAATGGACCAGAGCATCACTAATGACTCTGCTTCCCGCCAGCAATAATGGGGTCATCTGAATGTTCCGGACTCCTACCCCCAATTCCAGTGACCTGTCAATGCGATGTCACTGAAGCAGTGATCCTGCTGGTGGCTGGGGGAGCTGAAGGGAAGAGGATTACGATACATGAGTAGACGAGAGTAGGTCAATATTGCACCAGCGTACCTCCACTTCTTTTCCCCTTCTCACCTTCCCCCTTGGATCCATCCACCACTGCGCAGATGACTGTAGTTGATGGCACGCTCTTCCCTCCCCCATCAGTGCAGCGATGATGTACCTTCGGGGCAGGGGGCAATATCTGGGGTCCCATTAGTATGCAGGAAAGGGGTGCAATTACCCCTCATCCCTGCACTATCCTTCACAATACTCTCTCATTCCAGTCGGGTTATGCTCTAGCGAGCCCCTGGCCTCTAGAACCCTAGAGGATGCAACCAGGGACCTCCCTCTGCCCATGCTGCTACTTGAAGATGGAGCCGCCTCCAGCCTAAGCTTAACTTGAGCCTCCGGCTGTAGGCTGGTATAGGCAGCAACTGGGGGCAGGACTGCCAACTTATGGTGTTTGGGTGAAAATTGCCCCCCTCCCTGCGTGAATCCTGTAGGTATCCGGCCTGGCCCTTGCTCCCAGCTGTGAGTGCTACTGGCCTTGCCTCCAGGCAGACAGGCAGGGTGGGCTCAAATCAAACCCTTGGCTCCTAGGCCTGTTTAGGCCGTGCCATAGGCGGGGCTCCGGATGCTGCGCGACCCAACAGCGGTGCTGCCTCTGGATGGGGCTCAGATTGAGTCCATGGATTCTAGGCCTGGTAGACAGTGATGCAGCTGGGGCTCTGGATGGTGTGCAGGGAGGGGGTGGAACCTTCTTCTCTCCATGCGTGTTTCACTTACAGCACCAAAAATCCAGCCTCTCCCCCCCAACCTTCCAGGCCTGTTTAGGCTGCAATGGAGGGGGGAGGAGTATAGAAACCCATCAGGGTTCTAACCGCCATGTGGACAATCTGCTGTCATTTGTAAAGCGAGAGACGCATTATAGCTAATCTGCCTTCATACATTGAATCATAGTATGAGGCGGCATATTTGCTCCCCTCTTTCTGAGGTGCAAATATCCTGCTGATAGACCCCGTGTCTGACAGGACATTTGGCCTTTCTGTATCTGACATCATAGTTATATACGCAATGATAAGAGAACCTTCTTTAGGCCAAGAATGGTACCCTTCACAAAGCAGTATTTTTACCATGCTCAGGCATGGTATGTACCAGTAATTAACACTTCTATCCATGGGAGGAATAAGTCCATCATGCAACAGTCTGCATAGCCTGACTTTACATTCGCAGGAGTTTGAGTGGTCATCATCTACCATAAACCAGGGTTTTTGACAAGACTTTATTTGTATGTGGTGTGGCAAGTGGGGTTCACTCGCCACTGGATCGCCAACCTCTCTGTTAGTAAATAGGCACCACACGTGTACAAAATGGCTCACGAGACTTGAAATCTCTTTAAATTTGGCACCTGCCAGTTTTATTTCATGTTACAGCAAAGTAAATACAGCATATCATATGCCGCATATCATAAAATCCGAGCCGCAGCCCATCCTGCGGACAGGCTGCGGATCGGATAACTTCAAGGATCTCTCCCATGATCTGTTTATACCCAGGACTGCGACGGTAACAGAAGGGCATCCTCTACATCTAAAAGAAAGCAGGTTTTATCACGAACACATAGAGGGGTTCTTTACTGTAAGAGCAGTGAGACCGTGGAACTCTCTGCCTGAGTATGTGATAATGGCAAAATCGATAGAGGAGTTTAAGGGGGGACATCTTTTTAGAGCACTACAATATTACTGGATATTGACATAAGGTGAACAGTGGTTTGTTTTTTTTTTATCTCAAATCTTGATCCAGGGATTACACTGACTGCCATTTTTTTTTTTTTTTATCTCAAATCTTGATCCAGGGATTACACTGACTGCCATTATGTAGTTGGGAAGGGATGTTTTTCTCCAAATGAGCTAAAGTGGCTCGTTGTTTTTTTATTTATTTTTTGCAATCCTCTGGACCAACAAGGGGGTGGAAATCGGCTGAACTAGATGGACATTTTCTTCATTCAGCCTAACATACTATATTACTTTGTTACTATGTAACTCTCTACCGGCCAACACTCACACTTCTGGTAGCACCGGCACATCCTGGGTAGAGTAGGCCCAAGCCAAGCAGAAGGGAATCGCTCAGCTTCCTCCATTCTCTCCACACATGGACTGATCTGTCTCTGTGTAGCTCTCGCACAGACTTGCAGACTTGTCATCTCTTCCAAACAGAATAGAAGAAGACCCAGTCTCTAACTCTCTTCTACTTTTGCAAGAACTCCTGCTAACTCTCAGACTTCTGATAGACTGACTTGCATACACTTTGCAAACACCTAGCACAATCACATGACACATAAAGTGATATATTTTCCAGACATAACCCAGATGTTAACCCATTCAGTGCTGCAGAGGTGTAATACACATCAAATGCATACCACATAGAAGACACTGATAATACTATTGCATGAGACAAACATTTAACATTATGGAGAGACCCCGCTAACTCTGGGCCACTACACTGGCATCTGTCGTAATCTGTATTATTATTTGTTTGTAATCTACATTATTATGTGCTTGTATGAAGTACCCAACGGGCTACTTAAAACATCAGCAGTAGCAGCCGATTCAGAGACATCCAACACTGGAGTGCTCATGCCTGTTAGTACTACAGTTGCATGGGACAATATCCTGTACTGAGAATAGGGTCTATATATATCCTCTTCTGGTCTTCTTTCAGATTGCTTTTCTTAAAAATTTGCCACCATAGCTACGCCCCCTCTGCCACATCAGCACCACGTCTGCTCCTATGGCAAGACCCATAAGCCCCATAGACCAGCAGCGCTGGAGGAGGAAGAGAAGATGCCACACAGCCCTCACCTGTAATCCGGCCTGAGATAACTGCCCCTACAGCGACCCGGGAGACAATTCTCAAGAAGGGAGAACAGCGCCTGCTGCCTCTAATTTCATAAGTATACTTGTATTCTTCATGTTAGGAACTCCTGAGAGCTCCCAGCACCTCTCTGGATACCTGCCTCCCAACAGGACAGAAAAAACACTAGGGAGGTTGGGAAAGGAAGGGGAGCTTTAAAGCTCTCTGTGTGTTCCTGTCCTAGCAGAAGGCGGCAATCTCAGGAGTGCTGTCTCTTCTTAAAATAAACCCTCAAAGTTGATGGCTACCTAAGTATCCATCAACTTTGAGGGTTATATTACTTAAAAGATGACACATCAACCAACTATTACTGTAATTGATAACTTCCTTCAGAGAATCAACCTTCCATCACTATCTGAGGTACAACTCAACAGCCTTATTGCTCCTATTCTCCCATCAGAAGAAGCTGATGTAATTATATCTTAAACCCACTAAATCTCCGGGCCCTGATGGCTTCACCAATCAATGCAAACTTTTTTTTATCCATATTATCCCCACATTTAATTTATACTTTTAATAGAACAGTTTCCTGTGGACGTCTCCCAGTAGGAATGCTACAAGCCATTATTGTCACAATTCCCAAACCAGGAAAAGCTTCAGATACATCTGCCAATTTCAGGCCAATTTCTTTACTAAATTTGACACGAAGATATATTCAAAACTCCGAGCTCAGAGACTTCTTTTATTTCTTCCTAACATAATTCATAATAACCAAGGAGCCTTTAAGAAAGGGAGAAAGACCCTGGATGGTACCAGGAGGGTGATCAATCTAATTGTAAGGGCTGAACTCAGTGGAATGTCTTCTCTGCTCCTTGCTTTGGATATAGAGAAGGCACTTGACAGACTATATTGGACTACATTTTGCTTTTGTAACACTACATAAATTTAGCATACAAGGCAATATGTTCAGAGCAATACAAGCTCTATACAGTTATTTTTCGGCCAGGGATCTAGCGGATTGGTCAATCTTCAAAACCTCTTCGAATTACTAATGGGAACTTGTCAAGGGTGCCCTTTGTCTCTGTTATTAGTAATGGAGCCTCTTGCTGAACTAATTAGAACAGAAGAGGGCGTGAGGGACATCCTGACAGGTTTAAGAAATCATAAAATTGGCCATTTTGCAGATGATGTGCTTTTAGCATAATCAAACCCTCGTTAACAGCTGTGTATGATATCCTACTCGAGTTTAAGGCTCATTTACAGGCAAAGATATCATAACGATTAAAAGATTGAAAGTTTTAGCGATCATTTTGCATAAAGTGGTAATGGACACTAATGTCCATTAACACTTTATTATCTTTATTTGCATGTAAAAGAGCCTGCGAGAGCTCTGGCTGGGCTCTGCATATAGCTGCATTGTTCTCCTTGGGCTGTCAGCAGAATACAATGGAATCTCCTGCCTCCAGTGGAAAACACAGCATGCGGTCTGTTAAGAGATACTTTATCTCTCTTGGCTGAATAGTGGATGTTAATCTCACCTGAAAATCATTGTTCAGATAAAAAGTGCCTGATGCTTAATTATCGCTCATTTATGGTCATTTGAATAAACCACAAATACTAAGAATTAATGTAGTCAACTCTTTGAGAGACTTTTTTGCCCTTCGAAATAATATACAATATATAAACACTTTTTTTAATGTGGAATCCTTGGTTTCAATTATTTCCCTGATACATTTGCCTTTGTTTTTTATTTGAGTTATTGCTTAAACTTTGTTTCTAATTTTTTCTTCTCCTCTGTTCTCTCTTAAAGTATCTTTTTTAAGTCTTTTGTGTTACATATAGAATTGTATGGTTCACTGTTATATCCTACCAGCCACTATCTGTGAATCTAAAATGGTTTTGTAACCTTTCTTTTGAATGTAAGGCTTGAAAATGTTCAATAAAAATTGATTGGAAAAAAGGAAACGTCTCCCGAATCCGTCCTTTCCTCACTGCAGAACCTCTTCCTATTGCCCTTATTCACTCTTGGTCTGATTACTGCAAGATCGGTCTTCCATTCACTAAACTAAATTCAACCGGAATGCAGTAGCCAGACTTATCATTTTGGAGGCATCGCTATACTGACGCCTCCACCCTGTGTCGGTCACTGTACTGATTGCCTGTCCAATATAGAATACAATTGAAACTCATCACTCTCAACCATAAAGCCCTTCCCAATGACGCATCACCCTAAATCTCCTCCCTCATCTCGGTCTACTACCCTATCCATGCTCTCCACTCTGCTAAGAACTTAGAGTAAATTTCTCTCTAATTCAAACCTCCTACTCCCGCCTCCAAGATGTTTCACAAGCCGCACCAGTTTTCCGGAACCCACTATCCCAGACAATCAGGCTAATTCCCAATGCCCACAGCTTTACGCGTGCCCTAAAAACACACCTACCATATATCCTAAGCTAAACTCTTCTGCCTTTACGCTGTCTCTACAATCTCCCTTGACAACCTCTGACCCTTCTTCCCATTGCATCCCCCACACACCACATCCATCCATTATTCATAAACACAGCTGGGGATCCACTCACACAGCTTTATGCATGTATAGTAGTCTATGTGTATACTTCCTTATAGTCTGCAAGCTCTTGTAAGCAGGGCCCTCACCCCGGTAGTCCAAGACGTTCATGGGTTTATTACTGGACGTTATGACACTTTTTTTAAAGTTATCCCCAAAGTGTAAGTGCAGAAAAGTATATTAGCACTATATAAATAAAGATTATTATTATTACTCCAAACAGCCAATGGAAGCCAGGAAGGGGAGTAGGTGATAGACACACTACTGTTCTCTATGAGAGTTAACTGAAAATATCTTTCATGATGGCTCAGTACTGTATAAAAGGGTTGTCTCATCATAGACATTGGTTGCACATCTGGATTAGTGGAGTCCAACCCGTGTGATCCCAGCCAATCACTAGAACAGAATGCAGCACATCATTTCCTATTGGCCCCATTCCGCTTTTTTAAATCTAGCAATATTATGGGCCATCATACTCAATAATTGGCCATATGGTTGTCCTGAAAAAAACAGATGGAGCCAAAATAAAAGTGTTGTTCTTTCTATAACTAGGGATTATTTTTGCAGTAGCACTTATATTTCAAGCATCCTGAAAAATCCTGAAAAATCCTGCTGCATCCTCAAAAATCCTAAAAAATCATGCTAGGGCTTATTTTCAGGCAATGTCTTATTTTCAGGGAAACGGGGTAGCTAAGTATAAATGCTTGGCGTTTGTTAATCGCTGCATTCAAAGACCCCCTACAGTTTTGGGTTTTTTTGCAAGCAGTGCTGTGTAAGGCTGCCTTCACACTAGGGTGAAAATCATGTAAGATTTGGGCATTGCAAGACGCACCCATTGTTTTTAAGGGGGCAGCGCGGCTTTGAAAGAAATGTGAGAACTCTGCGATCCTCTGTGGCGATGCGAGGCTGTTTTCATATGAGCATCCATGGGCTTTCACATGGTAGCAAGTGCGATATCCGGCCGTGATTCCCAGCCGGTTATCGCACTCGCCAGTGTGAAGCTAGCCTTAGGGCTCAGTCACACGGGCGCATCGGCACCCGTACACCGTCGCCGATGCGCCAGTGTGACTGAGTCGTTACTGCAGAAAGAAGTCGGCTGTACCTGAAGACGGACGTCTCTCTGCAGCGCTGATAAAAGAACACATGACTGGCAATGAAGCCGGTCACATGTTCTTTCCTCCGGCGCTGCAGAGAGACCGTCTTGAGGTACAGCCATCTGCTACCCGCAGTAACACGAGCGCTGATGCGCCCGTGTGACTCAGCCCTAAGGGGTATTTTTTGTGGGATGAGTTGTACTTTGTTGATCGTTTTGATTACTTTCTATTTCATTTTTTGTACGATGATAGGAAAATTAGCTATTTTGGCCATATTGGCCGTTCATATTTCATGACAGTTTGGAGCCCAGTGATGTATATGTTGTAGGCAATGTGTGAAATGAGTCATTATATAGAATGCCCAAAATGGGACGGCAAAGTATGAAATGATTAATATTTCACACATTTCCTCTTCATTCTATGCAGTGCCAAACAGCGAACCTGCAAAGTATAAAATACTCCCACTAGTAGTGGATTGCCCCCCAACCTCCGCATCCTAGCCTCGGCCATCCATCTGATATGATTCTAAAGGCCTCCCATTTCTCTTGATTATCTTTGAGATTTTTCGGCATCTTGATTGAAGCCCATCTGTGATAAATTATGTTATTATTTCAAATTATTTTATAATTGTCCTTCTCACGATCTATGTTAAAAAATGAAAAAATCCTAATGTCCGGAAGTTTTCACACTGACCACTGAGCCTAATAATAGTCTGACACTTCCAATTCCAGAGAAAACTTTTCAGTAGTCATCTCATTATCACCACAGGCAGGATTACAATTAAAGGTGACACTTGTATAGAGATAACACAGACATTTTCCACCGGAAGTGACGGACCGCAGCGATAACTGGTTTACATCCGGCCTGGTACCACTATGATTTGTGTGCCCTCTGAGTACTGACTCTAACTATCCGAGTGCCTCACGTTGCCCCCGGGCCTTTATGTGGTGCCGGTGGCATTATGCGGACGGTCGCACATTTCTGTCTCGTCACTTCCGGTCTCTACCGGACGTGACGTATCGCGGCATGGTATGCCGGAACTATAGGCTACCATGCTTGTTCCGCAAATTAACGGGTCCCCCATGCATCTACTTACAATTTTACCCAGATGCTTTAGTACTCTCCAGCGCTGACACCTTGCGGACTTATTTGGTCACCGGATGCGACATAGCGTTCCTGAACCACACTGGCTATTCCAGATTAAGGTAATTACAACTTCAATAGATTACAATTTGCCACACCTGATGCGGTGGGAACCTCCTTCTTTTTGTCCAATCCTGTGCTGACACTTTGGTGGGGGATGTGTCTTTTGAGTCTTTTGTGATTGGTGGGGGTTCATTTATATGCTTGTCTCTGTCTCTATGTGAACATGCTTGACAAAGTCCTCTGCGTAGGACGAAACGTTGCAAGTTTTGTTTTTGCTTATGGAGTCCTTTGCTAAATAAAGATGGAAATTGGAATTGCATCCCCTGAAGAATCCAGGATGTTCTTTTGAAATAGCTTCAATTGATGCTGCTTTCCTCAAATACTCTCTCTGTGCCTGACTGGGACCCTTGAAGTCCGGATCCCACGGTGAGCGTGCATCTACCAGCTTGACGCTGTCTTCTATCATTTTTCTCCCTATTTATAAGCCTCTGTGGCTGAAGGTGTGCTGTTGAGATCCTTTGTTTTTCTATATTTTTTACATTGTATTCATATTCACTGCGTTTTCTACATGTGCAAAAAAGAATAAGAAGATCCAATTGATGTCTTTTTTTTACCCACTGTCTCCTGCCAACATGAAGTGAATACGCACGCAACGGCGTATTTGCTGTGCTTTTACTCAATCCCATAGAATATAATGGGTGATTTCAATCCCTGATACGGACCAAAATAGGACATGCAGCAATTTGTTTTTTTATGCACGTACAATATATGTGGAATTCACAGACGTGACTACCACTAAAAACGTATTTTATTAAATATATTAAAAGACATAAACTGGGCACTACAAAGACAACACACAGCAACCAGGTACCTCCAGACACAGATTCGTTATAGGAGGATAAGGACCTGGAGTTATTTGATACTTGATAAGCGATAAAAAAAATGTTTTATGATAACAACCAAAAACACTCTACCCAAGATGGATTCAAAAAAGCAAAGGATAATTCAATATAGGAGCCAAAAGAGCTGGTTTATTCTATGTGTAAACAAGGCAGGGTTACCATTTGGACTTTCACTTGTGATGGAACACTATCACTATCAGTGATCAGGACTCAGGCTCCAACAATTGAGCGTCCTGAATTGTTATGGGTGTCGACAAGACAGGATCACCATCTAGGTATTCACTTATGATGATCAGTACTTGAGTAAGCCAGTACAAATACTCAGATCAGTACTAGAGTTGGTCAGTACTTATACTCTACGCGTTTCACCATTAATTTGTTGGATCATCAGGAGATACAGTACTTGAGTCATAGGTTCAGAGGTAGAGGGAATGAGAAATCCCCGAGAGAACATCAAACTGATATATAAAAAGCTGTATCTAATATGAATACAGCAAAACTTGTGTAGTGATCAGAATAAATATCCTTATTATAGGAGAGTTCTATACTCTCAATTAGGGCATTAAGGTAACTCTTAGGGTTGGGGGCCTGCCAAAAGGTACCTCTAAGCAAGGAAGCTTGTCTTGTGTGCTAGCGGTTAATAGCTGGATGATATATGTAGGTACATAACGAGAGGTGTTTATTTCAAAGTATGCCCGTCAATACACGCACAGAGGTAGAGTAGAGCGTCCCCGAAAATATGGGGGGGGGGGGGGGGGGCACTGCTCTCAAATATCTGAGCGCTAGAGAGATGGTATAATGCTTGTCATGCACAAGTAGGATACTCAAAGTAGTTAGCGTATCGAGTTAGAATTTAGGTCATCAATATGGGGATAAGGCATAAAATTATGTCCTGATCTCCTGACCCAATTAATTGCACTTAAGCAAACAAGAATAGCTAAAGTGCTAGATTCCAACCCAAAGTGCTCGCATTAGAGGTCATTGGTGTGGAGGTATGACATTAATATAAGTCAAACTCTCCTGACCTAATTGTAGAAGCACTTTTAGATGTCCAAATTGCTCGCATAGAGGTCATTAGTATGGAGGTATGACATTAGTATGAGTCAAACTCTCCTGACCTAGTTGTAGAAGCACTTTTAGACGCTGTGCATGCTCTCAAGATAGACAAGCCATAAAGCTAGCTTCCTAGTAGTTAGATTTCAGGCAAGCAACCTCAGCAAACCCCCCAGATATAGGGCTCAAGAGAGAGCAAAGAAAAAGGTATGACCCATCGCCTTGATGGTAGGCTAGGGAATGAAAAATGCCCCATTTGGAGCTGCTTATATATCCATAGACACGCCTCCAAGGGGGCCGGCTTAATCGATACAGCCTATCGTGGCATGTCAGTCCATAAACAGAGGCTATCTGCGGCTAAGAAGCAAAGAAAATCCGGTGTAGCAGTCCCAATCCAGGAATCTGTACCTGAACAGCCCAGGGATAGATTCTGATCCTGGGGTGCAGGCCTTTAGCTTCTGGATCCATCCACCGATTGCCTATGTGGAAGGACAATGTAGCTGTGGGTATCCGGGGCGCAAGCCGTTACCTAGGTAAAGGAATACGGAACAGACGTCAACACGTAGCTGACGTCACTGCGCACGTACAGCTTCTTCTGTGGGGATAGACCCACTACTTGATGTCGTTGCCTGTACTGCGGCATCCTGAAGGATACGCCCGCACATGCATAAACAAGAAAGGGGAGTGTCAAGGACCGAAGACTTACCTCGGGGCGGGTAGGAGGGACTAGACGGATGCCGGGCCGAACGGACAATCCCGTCGTAACGGAGGGAGCGGTGCCAGATAAATGAGGTCACACAGGAGGCGTGACTGATAGTCAACTAAGCACAATTCTAGAGTATAAAACTCCTAATTAAAACAACATAAAGGACTGATGTCTCCCTTTTGAGCTTGTTATGTGTGTAAGTATCTATATTACAGCCGCTGATGTTTCACAACGATATAAATAATGATGGTAGAATTAACATTGCGGCTTTAAATAAAAGTGTAGTGACCAAAAGACGTTTGGAGAAGGTCTTTAGAATAAGAGAAAAAAAAAAATATGTGGGGTTTACAATGGGGTTTATATTGTTAGTATTACATCTGTAAGATTGCAATAAATAGAAAATATGCCCATGTGAATGTGCCTTTAATCATGTTACAAGGCCTGTTGAATGGTCAAACGTTGACTTATAAGGATAGGTGATGCTGTGGAGGTACTTTTCCATTTCCTATTTGCATACTTTTTTCCAAGGGTGCATGGTATGGTCCATATAAGACTCCCTACTCCAACTTGTTGCTCTCCTCAAGGAGAACTGTATTCCCCAGACTCAAGAAGGAAGAAAATGGTCTCATCAGACTGAGAGTATTCCACAATACGGTAGGCAGGATCATTGTGGCCTTGTGTGACTTGTCAGTGTGTCAGTGCATCAGGCTGGGAGTAATTCACAATTCTGTAGGCAGGATCATTGTGGCCTCGTGGGAGCTGATGTGCCGTGTCAGTGTCTCAGTCTCTGGACTTAGCTCCGCCCCACCCCACCTCCTCTCATTGCAAATAATGCAGAGAGGCGGAGAGGGGGTGGGAGCTCAGACCACTGCTCCCGGCCCTTCCAGCCTCCTCCCCCTGCAGCCGGGCGTGAATACCCAGCCGATATACAGTCGTCTGAATAAGCCCTGAAACATATGTCCTCCACAGTAAAGGTCCTTTGTCGAGGGCAGATTTGTTGCCCAAATGAGCGCTGATTATCGCTATACTGTAACATGTCGAATGGTGCTTGTTTAACGAGCCCTTTACATGAACAGATGCAAACTGTACAGGCACAAAACATCCTTAGGGCTTATTCAGACGACCGTATTTCGGCCATGTTTTCACGCCGGCCAATATACGGCGTCTCTCTCTGCAGGGGGAGGAGGCTGGAAGAGCTGGGAGCAGTGCGCTGAGCTCTCGCCTCCTCTCCACCCACCTGCACTATTTTCAATGAGGAGAGGTGGGACGGAGGCGGAGCAAATTCCCGAAACTTAGCCCCGCCCCCGGCTTGCCTCCTCTCATTGCAAATAGTGCAGAGGGGTGGAGAGAAGGCAGAGAGGGTTCAAGAGCTCAGAGCACTGCTCCCGCCTCTTCCAGCCTCCTCTCCCTGTAGAGAGAGAGAGACGCCGTATATCGGGCAGCGTGAATACCCGGCCGATATATGGTCGTCTGAATGCACACTTAGGCTGACTACCCACTACAGTTCTTTTTCACTGTGAAATTCACAGCCTTTTTTTTTTGCTGCAGGGGTCTATGGGACTTGTAATGTTAAAATCGCGATCGCGCAAAATCGCAATTTACCACGAAATTGCGATTTTAACATTACAATTCCCATAGACCCCTGCAGAAAAAAAATGCTGCGAATTTCGCAGTGAAAAAAAACTTTAGTGGGTAGTCCCCCTACGTATGTGCCTGTGTATGAGGGGTGATGATGAGCGATACAGCTATAGGGTGATCGAGCTCTGGGCTTACAGCTAACTCCAATCAATGTGCAGCCTTGGGGCTCATTCATATGGGTGTATGAAATTTCAGTACTTGAAATATGCAGTTTTTTTACTGCATTTATATGGGCGGATACCAGCAAGCGTTCGCGTACAGAACGTATTTTAATATGCACGAGGCTGGGAGAGGGCAAGCAACAGGCTGATACGTCACCGTTACTTCACCCGCTTGCATGTAACACCTTCCTGTGGAATAGAATGGCAAGTAAATGTCAAATTAGTGCCAGCTGTCTTCTTTCCCCAGCGTTATATGCAGAGTAACTTCTTCACCCTCCCCTCCCTTTTTTCAGCTGCCATACAGTCTATGGTAGCTTCCTGCATAACACGGACAAAGATGGAGCAAGACCTGTCTTGTCACGGATGAAAATTTTGCGCGGAGAAAACCCATTTGTCTGAACGAACTCAAAGGCATTGCTTTGTTGTGTTATAAATGAATGCAGGAATAAGGGCTCATTCACACTAGTGCTTTCAGTCCTGTTTTTTGCTATTTTGTCGTGCGAACAGCAAAATGGAAAGAAAAGGCTTCCGTTTTCAAGTCCACAGAAATGTATTGGAGGGGAAGGATTTCATTTTCAATCCATCTCCGTTCCGGTTTTTATACTGGATCACAAGCGCAGACTGCTACACTTTTGTTTCCATTTTCTGAAACGGAATACAGATGGGTCCTTTTTTTTATTGCATTGTACTCAATGGGAGGCGGATGGAACTTGATGACAACCTGTTTTCCATTTCCCGCTTTGGCTTTTTTCTTGTGGTGGTGGCTCAGTGGTTAGCACTGTTGGCGTGTAGTGCTGGGGTCCTAGGTTTAAATCTCATCAAAGACATCAACTTTTAAAAACTCCATACAGCCATCACCCTTGGTCAGAATTGAACCTACAACAGCAGCAGTGCTAACCACTGAGCCACCATGCCTCTGCTTTAAGTACCAGTGTTAGCACAACATAGCGCTATATGTATATTCTTGTTGTTCCAAATTAAGAGGCAGACAAAGGAAGGGGCTACTTCTGTCACCTATTACATCCTTGCAATGTGATTGCGGGGTCCCAATCAGTTGCTATGGCACCCAGAAGCTTGGATATACCCTTCGGGTATGCTGGCCATGGTGGCCGATGAGGCACAGCCTCTGGCTGACCTCATAGGCTTTCTAATGTACTACTATACTGAAGTCCAGGAATTACATACACTGACGCCAACATGCGTGTGAAATGTTGTGCTCCTGGGACCTGTAGTTCTATGGGTTTACAGCAGCACACTGCCACAGGTGTGGGATGATTGAGCTGGCTTGGTGTAGAGTTCTCCAGCCAACCAATCCCCGTCGGTCTGCTGCAAATAGATAACAGCCCCTCTTGCTGAAGGGTTCTGGTCATTTATCCATTTGTCATTTATCTCATTGCCTCTAAGAGCGCTGGTGCTTGGAGTCATTCATGTTCTGCTTCGGTGTAAGCTGCATGCATGAGGTTCTGGGTGGGATTCCCTTGTCTGTTTGTTAGTGTGAACAGTGATGTGTTCAGACATTAAAGGAGATGTCTCGAGGAAGCAGTGAATTTTTTTTTTGCCCAGTCCCCCCCATTAAGTACACATTACTAAGCCCCCCTGTAAATGACATTTCTAGCTGGTTACCGTTCCAACCTACCGTTCCAGCGTTTCAGCAACTTATAAAAGTTTCCCCAAGATGGCCGCTGGCTCTTTTCCCGTCGCTCGCTGCAGCCCGACGTGCGCGCTCCCGAGACGCTGCCAGCTGTGTCTCCATGGCAACCAGACGCCCAGCAGCCGCCGACCAGTCACCCACCGCCAGGCAGCAGGTAACCGGCGCAGCCCCCCCCCCCCCATCACAGCGGCAGCCCCCCCGGCCCAGCGCTAGTTCCCCCGGCGCAGCGACAGCCCCCCCCCCATCGCAGCGGCAGCCCGGCGCAGCGGCAGCCCCCCCCCGGCCCAGCGCTACTTCCCCCGGCGCAGCGACAGCCCCCCCCATCGCAGCGACAGCCCCCCCATCGCAGCGGCAGCCCGGCGCAGCGGCAGCCCTCCCCCCCGGCCCAGCGCTACTTCCCCCGACGCAGCGACAGCCCCCCCCATCGCAGCGGCAGCCCGGCGCAGCGGCAGCCCCCCCCGGCCCATCACTTACCAGGACAGCTGGGCGGCTTCTCCGGACAGCTCGGCAGCTCTGCACCTTCCTCTAACAGAGGAAGGTACAGAATGGCCGCTCCAGCGCGCTCCCGAGCAGTGACAGCTCGTCTGCGCATGCGCAGAAGAGCTGTAGCGGGGAGCACACTGAAGCGGCTCGTGCTGAATGGAGAAGACCGGACTGCGCAAGCGCGTCTAAAAAAGCAAGCTGCCGGCTAATTTAGACGGAACCATGGAGACGAGGACGCTAGCAACGGAGCAGGTAAGTGGAATAACTTCTGTATGGCTTATATTTAATGCACGATGTATATTACAAAGTGCATTAATATGGCCATACGGAAGTGTATAACCCCACTTTGTTTCGCGAGACCACCCCTTTAAGTGTGAACTGTCCCGTTGTTTTTCCCTTGTCTAATGTTCCTGCCTGTTTCCATCTTGGGCTAGCCAACCCCTTAGGTTACAGTGTTGGGGCATCCCTATTAGGATGATCATTGATCACCCCACTTGTAGGCGGGGTTCCCTTTTTGGGGTTTTAGTTGTCTTGTTAGAGTAGGGACTCGAAAGATGACATGGGTTTGTGGGCTTACATATTCTGGCCAAAATACAACCCTATACCTCGTATATACTAACTTATTAGATATTTATAAGTGATGATCGTTCCTATGTAAGAGAACAGGAATGATCATCACTGGGATGACAGTTGTCCTGTGTAAAAGGGCCCTAACTCCAGTAACCGAGGCCTTTTACAGGTCTTTCTAAAAACTCTAATGCAGAGAAAAAATTTTTTGCCAACATCAATTCCCTGGTTGCCTTAGGGCTCATGCACATGACCAGGTTACAGCATGTAGGAAGGATGTTTCCATATATACCATACCTGATGGATGTGCACAGTAGTATACAGGGGCTATAAACCTTTGTACTAAGGAAACTAAAGGCCCTTTTACGCACAACGATTATCACTTAAAATTTGTCCCAACGGCCAAAAATGAGCAATGACCATTACATGTAACCGCGGGTATCGTGCACTTTTCGTTTGAACAATGGATTTTAGTTCACTTAAAATCCATTGTTTAGCCACGGAAAGACTGTACAAATACATTCCGTTTGAATGTATTTCGCTCATCTTGCAATAGATGAGCATTTTTACACTACCCTTGAGGAGAGCAATGGAATGTGTTGGCAGCCTCAAGGAGAACAATGGAATGTGTGCAGCTGTTTACACAGCTAGGCATATGTTTAAAACACACACTGGGCTCGGCAAACAACTCCGGGGGTCCTTTTACATGCAAAACAAGATAATAATGAGTTAATGGGCATTAATTAACCTCATCCTCCAAAGCACTCCAGCATAGGGTTTGAGTAAATCAGGCCACTACACTATATGTTAGGTCCTCTGGCTGAAAGCTGCTCCTGTCTATGACCCTAGCCTTAGGCAGAAAGGTTCTATGCAGTGAGCCCGAAAATTGCTATGGCTTCAGAAATTACAGATAGATCTTCTATCCTTAACCGTCTGGGTCCAGTGTATTACATCTGAGGAACTAGACGATTGAGCAATCTCCTACGTCTATACTTTTGCGATATTGGATCCTTTGCAGCTAAGCTCTCAGATTTGATCTGATAAGTTAGTTGAGACCCTTTGGGTCTCTGACGGTAAGGCTGTCTGTCCATGGGCAGGTTTGAATTGCATTCCCCGCGGTGATAATCCAGCCACGGGGAACGCAGTGAAAGCTCTCTGCAGCGGGTTACCGCAACGCCCAAGGACAGGCAGACTAATAAGTTCTCAATATTGTCTCTGGAATTTCTGTGAAGGAAGGTTAAAGGCAGGGGCGTAACTACATGGGCCCCCACTCATCACTATGGTTCTTGCAAATACAATCCCCAGTGGCATTGGAAGAACATTATGTAAGACATTCAATGGAAATAAAGACACAGACACAAAGATTTATGGAGAAAGAACATTTTATTTCTAGTTATAGGAGATAATGCATTTTATTATGGGGAATTTGGAGGCTGAGTTGATCCAGAGGAAGGCGAAAACCCTATAAGGAAAAAGCCAATTATCCTTGTATAAAGGGAAAAAATTCCTTCCTGACCCCAAATATGGCGATCGGAACAAATCCCAGGATCGAAGCCGACATCTGATCTATCTGACTTTTTAAAATGTGTTATTGTTTTCATAAATCTATTACCATCTGTTAGTGTGAAATATAAAGTGTATTGAACTAAACCTATTTATAGACTGTGTTGATCCAGAGGAAGGCGAAAACCCCCTTTAGGAAAGAGCCAATCATCCTGTTTTAAGGGGGGAAAATTCCTTCCTGATCCCAAATATGGCAACCAGAATAAATCTCAGAATCAAACGCCAGCAGCTCACCTCCCTAGTGTATGTGATGTCAGCTAAAGTTTGTGTTTCATTTTTATGTTTGTATTATATTATTTATGTGGCTGTTTCCTTATAAATAAAAGCTAACCCTATTTAAGGCTGTGAGTTGATCCAGAGGAAGGCAAAAACCACCTTGAGGTATGAGCCAATTGTCCTCAAGTTGGAAAAATTCCTTCCTGATCCCAAATATGGCGATCAGAGCAAGTCCCAAGATCAAAGCCGACAACTACACCTATCTGTGTGTGCATACTCGTGTCTATGTATGTGTTTGTATTTATACTTGTGTTTAATCTGGTGTGGTGTAGGCTACTTACCCGGCCTGTGCCGAGGTCTTACTAGTAACCAGGAGTTCAGGGATAATAGCCACTCGGGCTATTTTTCCTGAACTCGCCAGCTACAAATCAAGCACAGGCCGCTCCTGGTGGTGTAGAAGGTCTTCAGGAGAGGATGATGTTCAAGTCAGCCGGAGGAGGTCAAAGTAGCTGATGTTAGCATGCAGGATACAGATGGTGGAGAGAGGATGTTGTTGGTAAGCGGAGCTCTTCTACAGCAGCAGAGTCGCAGGTTCAGGAGACAGTTGACGTGGGCTTAGTCTATAAGAAATAAGAGAGAAAATTGTTAGTTTTACCAGTTGTGGATACAAACAAGTGAACTACTGCAATATGACGATTTGTATCAGGAGCTAATTTATATTTGATATACAAAAAAAGTTATTTTCTGCAACTGTGACTCTACTATGAGTTATTAGCAGTTTTGTGATTGTGGAAGCCATAATGGAGGCCATATTGCTTGCCAACCAGATATATCAAAATCTCAGAAGGGAATGACTCAAAGGGGGAAAATTACAGGGCATTTTATGCCAGATTCTGGCATAAAAGGTCAAATCATTTGGCAGAAGCCCGGCTGTTCTGTTGCAGTGTATTAATGGTAGGTGTCCTTTGTGTATAGGAATGTATTGTTGTACAGATAGGTATGTGTAGGTGTACAGATATAACTTACCAGATGGTTGTGGCTTCCTTCACAATCGGATTCTTCTCATCATCCTAGGAAGAAGCAGAAACATAATTATTGGAAAAGAAATAAAAATGTAGCTGAGGAGGGAAAAGACTGCGGACCAGGCATGGTGACACGAAGCAGGGTTATTATATGACCACCTGTGCTGTCTGACACAAGAGGAACAATAATGATGAACACAGAGGTCAAAATGAAGAACATTATCCCTAGAGGAGGAAGATCTTACCGGGTCCAACTTGGTGAAGTGTACGAGAATCCGTCTATCGGGTGAAGGGGTGTCTTATCCTCCAGCCACAGCATGTCCCGATTCTCCAAAACTTCCCTGAATGGTTTGAATGGTGGCCATGCTCTTTTAAGTTCCAGCACCTCCCAATCTATGGTGTCGAAGAACTGGTGACCTCGGATGTTCCTGTAGACACCCAGCCTCTCCTCAGGCTTCTTACGTAGCAGTCTCTCCAGAAGATGCTTCACATCAGCATCAAGCCAAGGTGGGAATTTTGGCTCCTTTCTGGTGATGGCTTTGATGACCTTTCTCCTGATGGAGCCGTAATAGAAAGGGGACTGTCCTGCCGCCATCCAGGATACGACAATTCCCAGGCTCCACCAGTCGACTGCTGTGTCGTAGTCTTCTTCAAGAAGCACTTCTGGGGCCATGAATTGAAGTGTGCCCGTCACTCCACTGATCTTGTTAGACGAGGTGACACCGTCTTGGGCCAGCCCCAGGTCAATCAGGCGGATGTGTCCAGATCTGTCCAGCATGATGTTGTCTGGCTTTATGTCACTGCAATGAAAAAAAGAGACATGTTAATCTGTTCATTGATACAGAGGTCTTAGGTATGTACCACAGAAAAAAGTCCTAATTGAGGATTCTGGGAAAGTCTGGAACCCATTGCAAGGAAAAAGAGAAATGTGGAAAAGTTCTGCTTACCGATGGACGATGCTGCGTTGATGCAGGAACTGGAGGCCGCATGCTATCTCCGCTGTGTAGAATCTGAGAGAAGAGTGTAGTATCAATGACATGAAATCAGTCCGCTGACATCATGTCACCATCAAAGTGTCCGTCACCACCAGAAGAGAAGAGGCAGCCTGTATGCCCTCCACTCTTCTATATTTGTCATGTCACCCTCAGTCCCCCCAACCCCTGGTTAGTCATTTACTCACCTCACATGGTTGATGTCCAAGCTGCCGCACATTTTGATCAGCGCTCCTAGGCTTCCTCCAAGCAGATACTCTGTGATAAAGTAGACTCGGTCTGCAGACTGCTGTGCGGCATACAGGTGACAGATGAAAGGGCAGTCTTGGGCCTTCAGTAGTATCCGCTGCTCTCTCATTAAGATGTGTGGTTCGCTCCTTGTTTTGTTGACAGCCTTGATGGCCATGAAAGTGTTTCTTTCGGGGAATGATGCCAGGACCACCTCAAGAAAACAAATAGGAAATAATCACTGACAGCGACCAGAGGGGAAAATCATATACATTTATTGCATGAGGGATTTATCAATAGGCCGCTTTCAAATTGTGCAAGATTTGTGTGTTTTTAAAGAAAAAATGGGTAAATCGCACATTAGCGAGCATGATATTGGGCCACGTTTCACATTCCGATATCGCGCTTGGTTATATGTAGGTAGCCTAAGGCTAGTTCCACACATAGCAGCATCTACATGAAAAGAGATGAAAATCATGCTGAAACAACATAAGTTGACATGAAGCAGAGTTACAATCCGCACCATAAGTCAATTTACACAATAGAGTTTTTTCCGTGAGCATAAGGCCTCCTGCAGCGGGCCGACTTACATTGCGAAATCCAGAGCGGGATTCCACCTACGGATTTCACAGCAAATCCAGCCCATAGCATGTTATGGCAAAACGCGATTTCCTGCCCATGAGAGGAAATTAATTGCGATTTTCGCAGGAAAGAAATCACAGCTTTCTGCGATTTGCTGCAGGCTACACACGGCCGGCTTCCATTGAAGTTAATGAAAAAAGTCATCCATCATGCAAGCCATTCCGCAATCATCATTGCGGAATGGCCACAGGAGCCGTGTCATCGCCATAGCGACAGTGTGGCATCCTCTCAACTGCGCATGCTCCGGGCGGTACATTCGCAGCAGAGAAGGCCGCGTCATTGCCCTAGCGATGGCACAGTGTTCCATGTACTGCGGATGTGCCACCGGGGACATTGGCAGCGAAAGAGAAGATGCCAGATCGGTAACCTAGGGTCACCATATGAGCTGCGGATATATGGGTCATTGCTAAACGACGGCATGGGAAATACAAACAAGTCCTGCAAGGCTTTATTATCATAGCTGCTATAGTACAAGACCCCTACAGGGATATAAAAAGTGTAAAAAAGAAAATATAAAAATAATGTGAAAAACTAACAAATCATGTAAAACAAAAAACCCCCTCTTTTTTGTGTTCTTTACCTTATTTGTATAAATTTAAAAAAACGTAAAACCCCACATATTTGGTATCATCATATCTGTAACAACCCGTACAATTAATTTGAACACATTATTTATCCTGCATAGCAAAAAACAATAAAAAAAACTACAAAACAGAGGCATAATGCTTATTTTCAACATTTTGCCTCCCAAAAATCACAATAAAAGTGATCAAAAAAGCCGTATGTACCCCAAAATGGTACCAATAAAGACTACAGCTTGTCACACGAAAAACCCTCACAGAGCTCCGTCCACAGAAAAATAAACAAGTTATAGGATTTTCAATGCAGCGATGTGGGAAACAAATTTCCAAAAAAGAGTTTTTACTGTGGAAAAGTAGAAAAACCCAAAACAATCATAAGAATTTTGGTATAATTGTAATCGTACCGACCTGCAGAGAAAATGTATCATGTTATTTATGCTGCATGATTAGCGCTGTAAAAAACACATAAAACGAGCAATGACAGAATTGATGGGTTTTCTCTCCCTGCTATCAAAAAACATTTCTAAAGTTGTACAATATAGTATATTTACCCAAAAATGGCATCAATGAAAACTACAGTTCGCTTTGCAAAGAACAACCCCTCAAGCGGCCATGTCGACAGAACAATAAAAAGTTATGGCTTTTGAAAAGTGGAGATAAAAGTCCCCCCAAATCATTGCGTTCTTATGCCCAAAATTGGCCGTATCCTTAAGGGGTTAAAGCAGCGATTATGGGTGACCGTCGTTCACACATCAGAGTCTTTCATCAGTATTTTGTGAGGCAAAAATGGAAAGTCCAAAGGAAGTAGAATGGGAAGATTTACATTTTGGCTTAAAAATACTAATGTAAAATCCTCCCCGTGTGAAGGAGCCCTCGCTGCGCCCCAACCCGAAAATACAAAGTTCTGGAACTTACCTTGCTGAAGCTTCCTCTGCCCAAGATCTGTAGGGCGGTGAAGCGACTGATATCAAAGCTGTGGTGTGGTGGTACGAGGTCCTGGCTGGTGCCCGGTCTTGGCCCCTCATCCTTAGGCTCATCCTCTCCGCTCCTCCTCTTCTTTATTTCCGTGAGTCCACTCACGCTGTCATCTTCTCTCTTTCTCTTTTCTCCAACTCCTCCGTGTCCATTGGACGCCATTATTCACAGTCTTGTACTCTTCAATCCAACCACTGCCGTCGTCAGTTGAAAGGAAATGGCAGTTGGCCGAGTGAAGGTCAAAGGTCAGGGAAGCTGCCAGTACTTTGCTTGCCAGTACCCTGCTCTGCCATATACACAGTGATGTGGGCACCATGAGTGATGGTCTAGTGCCCAATGAAACAGGGAAATTCATAGCTGGTTCTTCTAGTGCCACATTATTAATAGATGGGGTAGGGATGGCACTTCATTTCAGGGTTGGCAGCGGTGCCCATAGTTCATCAGAACTTCTGGAGTTTTAGAAAACTTGTAGTTGTGTGGAAATTTAAATGAACAGGGTGGAGAAATAACCCATAAATTGTACTACTGAGAGGGATAATAATGCCTGTGAGGGTCATTTTCTGCTCTATTCAATAAGTGTTCATCATCCAGATACATGATGTGTATTTCCATAGGTTACAATGGGCAGCGCCCTCGCCAGCGCAGATCTGGGTGTAGCGAGTGGAGATGCTTCTATGGAGGTCACAGAGGGATTCATCCACAATGGGGGTTTATAGTGAGGTATGAAATGTTAGAAAGGGGTCATATAGAAATGTTAGGAGGGTCTTATAAACAAGCAGTGGTGGTGAGAATTACTGTTGGGGGCTGTAAATTGGCGCAGTAATGTGCAAACGGCATTATAAGACTTTATTTAGATTGAGCCAATAAAGACTACTATATTAGACAAGTTTGTGAGTCCAATCTGAAGTCTGGGAGAAGGAGAGGTTGTGTACAAGATATCGCCAGGTTTTGGACCTCGAAAGAAGAGCGTGTAGCGTAATACGCTCACTTCTGCACAGTGAATGAGTGTATTTAACACTTGCACCTGTTCAGAAATGGAGCGTATTTGCGCAGGCACCACTCGTTCGCACAAGCCGGAGGAATCACCGCACCTGATATAAAAGGATACATTGCCTAACATGGTGGCTGTGATTGCAGGTATGCGCTGCACTAAGTGCATTTCCGTGCGGGCAGATATGCGTGCTTCCACACCTCCCATAGACCTCTGTGGGGCTTTTTGGTTCGCAAACATGCACAAGATAAGGCAGGTCCTAATATTTTGCACCCACAAAAAAACAGGAGCAAAAAAAGAAAAGAAAGGGGGTAAAAAGCCCATTGAAATCAATGGGTTCCATTCTCCACGTATCACACTCATCTGTTTAAGCCCTTATATAAGGAGACCATACATCTTCATTTAGGTCAGACAGTCCCGCTTTGTGACCTTTTGTCCAGCTTTCCCAGGGTCGGGACATGGGGTCACCATTTCAAGACGTGGGATCCCCATTAAAGTGATTAGCAGCCAGGGTGCTGCAGCTACACAGCTGGTAATCACTGCCTGGCACCGCTGCCAGATACAAACACTGATGGCAGTGTGTGCATCTGGGATCCTCTTCCGCTACTCCCCTAACTTCCAGGGAGTGCTAACACTGGAAGCCTTGGGAGCAGATAAGGGGGAGTGCCGCATAGTGAAAAATCAGCTGCAAGTACGAGGCTAATTTCTAGATTTTGACTGCCTTTTGCATGAAGAAATGCTGCAGAAATTGCTCCCCATCTTTTTTTAAATGGCTTTGTACTTTTTACAACAAAGGAGGTAAAAAAAAAAAGAAAAAAATCATACGTTGTGATAAGCCACGCCCCTGATCACACCCCTTTGACCCTGAGAAAATCTGGTCACCCTACATGCCTACTGTGAAGCTTCTTAAGCCCCAATGCAAAATCTGTGACAAGGCTCCCAGCTATGTCATTTATGACAGTGGTCTCATGTGGCATAAAGGGATCATTTGGTTCCCCTCATGTTTCCAAGTCCAAGTGCAAACTCTGTACCCCCTGTAGCTTGGATATGAAGATTCACATTTGCAATATCCAAGGGGTTGGACAAAAATATGAAAACACTGTACACAGTGCATACCTTAAATTACATGGAATTATAAAATGATGGTTCCATTCTTAGATCTGATGTTGAAAGGTAATAATGAAACAGGGAGAATTGAAATGGAATTATATATAAAACCAACGTCTGGTAACACGATTCTACATGCCACTAGTGGGCATCCTAATAACACAGTAAGGGCTTATTCAGACTACGGTATATCGGCCAGGTTTTCATGCCCGGCCGATATACGGTGTCCCTCTCTGCAGGGGAAGGAGGCTAGAAGAGCCGGGAGCAGTGCACTGAGCTCACGCCCCTTCTCTGCCTCTTGACGCTATTTGCAATGGGAGGGGGCAGGACGCAGGCAGAGCTGAGACCTGGAACTTAGCTCCGCCCCCACCCCTGAAGTCGCCCTTAAAGTGATACCCACAAGGGAATTTATAAGGGCAAAAAGAGCTTGTAGTGACCCAGTAAGTTATGAGGCAGAAAAAAAAAAAGAAATATACCGTAGGTTGCAAGACCGAGGATACAAATAATCTATCTTTAACAGAACTGGTAAAAAAGTAGATATGATGGAAAGGGAAAAACTACTGGAGAATAAGAAAGGAATTCTGTCTTGGAAAAAGAGAAAGGGCTCAGTGTTCCCAACAGCCTACATACAACCGTGATTTTATAACATCAAAAAAGCTTTTTTTATATAGGTTCTTGCTAATCTTAAAACAAGATGAGATTATAAATGATAATCAATGTTTGTGGCGAAGAGAAATCAAAATGTAGGTAACATTCTATCACCCAGTTTATATGTATCAAATATAGAAAACATCTCACTGGTTGACATTTAAGGGTTTGTTTAGATGTGGGAACTCTTGTTGCAGTGTGTGGCATTTGGGTTTGAGAAAGGAGAGATTTCCCAATAGTGAAGGGATAAAGAGTCTAAAATTAATAGCTTCATAAACTGTAGTTGTGAAAATATAGTATTTGTCATTACATGTACTACGTGTGGGATATACTATGTGGGATGCATTACGAGAAAGATCAGGACACGCATTGCAAAACATGGGAGACAGATGAAAAATTCCAACCCGAGTGGCTCAGGAGCGGCCGGACATTTCTTGGAGGTACACTCAGGTAACATGGAGAGTTTGGCATTTTTTTTGGCATTGAAAAGGTTAATAGTCCCAGAAAGTGCAGAATAAGTAAAGAGATGGTCCCTAATAGAGAAGCCTATTGGATTCTAACACTGA
The DNA here is from genome assembly GCF_035609145.1 of Eleutherodactylus coqui. NCBI lineage: Eukaryota > Metazoa > Chordata > Amphibia > Anura > Eleutherodactylidae > Eleutherodactylus > Eleutherodactylus coqui. The sequence goes on along the minus strand of NC_089839.1, from coordinate 213,204,472 downwards.
GCACCAGATTCCCAGCAGGAATGAATACAAAGACAGATTTCATATATATTTTTTAAATTCGTCCAATTTTTACATGAAATTAAATATTCTTTGAAAGACCCATGAAATTCATTGCAGCTAGAGCTGGTCATGTGATGAAATAGACTGGAATGAATTGAATATGATAAAAAGAACGAATAAATGATACATAAAATATATAGAGATAAACAATATGGAAAAACAAAATCCGGTATTTAAATTTAATAATAATAATAATTAAATAATTCAAAAACCAAGTTTTTCTATGACAACATAGTAGGAGACTTGAGACCGGGTAAAAAATGTCACCTCCTAAATAGGGAAAAGGATCTGAGAATAACTGTTCCAATAGAAAGATGCTTGTTCTCTTTCAGACAAGCAAAACAAGCTACTAATTGTGCTAAAATATTAGAAACTCACTTAATAGTTTTAACAAGATGGTATTTTACACCCTTACGAGTAAGAAATAGACGCTTCATTCCAGACGCCCTATGTTGGAGAGGCTGTGGACAAGAGGGATACCTTTTGCATATATTCTGGTCATGCCCGCTAATTTCATCTTCATCTTTTATTCTCCACGATAAATACATTTTCAGAAACTAGTATCCCAAAGCTCCCGGGTACAGCCCTCCTTCCTCTAGATTTATAAATAAATAAACCTATGGCTGCACAGCCAATAAACAGCAAGCTGCAATGTCCTGTGTTCTCTGACACCTTTCTATCAGACCCAATATTTTTCAGCAATTTTACCTACAGCAGCTGCTCTGTAGATCAGACTATATAGGCAAGCCTTCACTCGCAACCTGCATCAGGAGGCCTTTGCCATTCATGATCCTGTTGGAGATTCATTAGCTGTCCTTCTTTAGACCATTTTTGATAGGTACTAGGCATTACATACTGGGAACACCCCACTGGGCCTGCCATTTTGGACATTCTGTGACATTCTATTCATGAATGAATAGCTAAGAGCTATCTGCCATTGGCTGAGCGCTCCGCCAATATCTAAGCAGTAGCTGCTATTGGCTGAAGCCCTCAGCCAATCTGCACAGCCCTTTCAGGAGGCGGGGATTTTTAAATCCCCGTCTGCTGAAAGAGTTCAGTAGCAGTGCCGGGGAGCCAGCCGGAGGACGCGGCTGACAGCAGGAGAGGTGAGTAACTTTCTTATTATTTTTTTAACCACTTTTTTATGATTATCAGGGAAGGGCTTATATTTCAAGCCCTTCTCCGATAATCATTCTGCAGGGCTTGTCAGAAACCACTGCTTTCAATGGGATCGGCAGCAGTGCCGATCTCATTGAAAGCATTGGGATAGCATGCCGCGGACTTCTGCCGCAGCTGTCACAGCTGTCACAGCTGTGGCAGAAGTCTGCGACATTCTCCATATCTTTTCAATGGGGCTAGCGCTGCTGCCACTGGCCCCATTAAAAAGACTGTCTCTCGCACTGCTCTGTGAGAGTTTTCACTTACTCTCGTAGCACAGTGGAGAAAAAAACGCCGGTGGGTGGGAACCCTTAGAATTGAGGAAAAAAATTCCATCTTGGTTTCATCAGACCAGGGAATCTTGTTTCTCACAGTCCAAGACTCCTTCAGATGCTTTTTGGTAAACTCCAGGTGGCTTTCATTTGTCTTTTAATGAGGAGAGATTTCTTTCTGTCTACTCTGCCATAAAGCCCAGATTGGTGGAGTGCTGCAGTGATGGCTGACCTTCTGGAAGTTTTCCCTATTTGCACATCGGATCTTTGGAGCTCAGCCAAAGTGAGCATAGGATTCTTGATCACCTCTTACCAGGACCCTTCTCCCCCGATTACTTAGTTTGGTGAATTGGCAGCTCTAAGAAGAGTCCTGGTTGTTCCAAACGTTTTCCATTTAAGAATTATGGCAGCCGCCGTGCTATTGGGAACGTTCAGTGCAGATTTTTTTTTAGTGGCCTTCTCCAGACCTGTGTCCACACAATCCTGTCTCTGAGTTCTACAAGCAGTTATTTTCTACTCATGGCTTATACGATGCATATCAGAGCCTCGTATTGGCTCTGATATGCATCATGAGCTGTGAGACCTTATATAGACAGGGGGTGTCTTTTACTTTGCGCAAGGCAACAACATAACAAAATGTAATAATGGTGAAAGGGTCTGAATGCTTTCCAAATGCATTTCTCAGCTGTTCACAGTGGCCATTGTCAGGTCATCATCAATGTTATTCACTGTCAGTGGTTTTAGTGTTATAGCTGATCAATGTATGCTGTACTTCTCTTTCATAAGTAGGTACATTTTAGGTCTTTGAGGAAGGTGGGTGACAAACATTATTGTAGGTATTATGGAAGCCATATTAGTTGTCACTCGTATCCTCTAATCTTACAAAAGTAGGTGTCAAATTTGTTTTTAAAGTTCTATTCAGCCATTTCATAATGACACAAAAGATCAACTAAAACTTATTCTGAAGCACAAAGGTTCTTTGAGGTCTATATGGTAAGCCAACATTGGCAAACATACCCCGGTTTTAACACTGATTGTCGTCTCACAGCCGAGTATGGGACAGAGATGGTGCAGGCCTTCATCAGTGCCTCCAGTACCTCATCACGGAGCATGCTGACTCTCACAGCAATCATGGAGAAATAGGTTATCTTGTCAGATCTCCTTTTAGCATAGAAGCCATCAGGAAGAACCTTGTACCAAGGAGGAAATCAACATCAAATATACTGTATTTATGAAAATATCACACATTAGATTATCATATACTCCCCCTGTTGTACAGTGTGCCACATTCATCAATAATGCAAGATCTGGAACAGCACATACACCACGTGGGCTGGTGTCACATCGTCTGCGCCGGAAATTCCCCTTATCAGTCTTAACGTCACTTACAATCTTGTTAACGCTGGCAGATGTGTTCAACTCTGTGCTAAAATATGCCCTCCTATAGTAGAACCAAGTCAGCCTATAAACATATAGTTCTTCCTTTGTCAATCAGAAAGCTGAGCTACTGGTAGCTCAGCAATGATGCGTTTGGTAACCCTGGTCCTTCTGAGTCAAGAGGACCTAACGTGGTCGAGCGCGTCATCGGGACTCAAGAATGCTGAGGAAAAAAGATCAGGTAACGCGCCCATTACCTGAGTGAACACATGATTCTGGAGGAGGCTGAATGAGCAGCTTCGTGGGCTAGGCAATGAGTAGTGGGAGGCACCCACAGAAAATCCATAATGGTGCTACATAGACTGAGGCTCATCAACACAAAGGGACTGGAGTGGACGTCAATGCAGTCAAGAAATGTCAAAAGAGGTACACAGACATTATCCTGGCTGGTGTAGTTAAAGGCTCATTGGCCCTGTGGCAGATTTTCAGCTTGGAGACAGCGGGGAGCATTTACATAAGTCTTTATAACATGGTGGGCTTAGATACAGTGTATCAACACTAGCACACATCTAAATAATGTGGTCACAAAATAATAGATACCAGTTCTATACAGTCATAGTGAGTACCGTGCAGTTACCTCCAGTGACTCATATTCCTCTGACTAGTGGTGTTCACTTTTGCCTTTCTTCTCTATTTGGGCCCAAGACTGCCATGGCAATTTTTTTCTAGCTGTAATTCATTTCTACACCCTCTAACCATCCTGCTGCTCCTCCTGCTCCTCTCAATGACATCTACATAGCAATAGTACCTCCCTTTCGCCCCAACAAAGCTAATAGTACCCCCATAAGGTATTGGTGACACCATTGTATACTAGTAGGTAATATCGCCACCTTTGTGCCCCCCATAATGTAACAGTGCAACCATAAAGCAATAATGCCTCCTTGTGTCCTTATAATGTAATAGTTCCCCTACAAAGTAAAAGTGTTCCTTTGTGCCCCCATAATGTAATAGTGCTCCCTTTTTTGACCCATAAGGTAATAGTGATCCCTTTATGCCCCATGTAGTGGCCCAGAGTTGGGGTAGGTGTATGTCTGTCTTGCATAAACTGTTTTGTGTACATGTGTCTTATGCACGTGCTAATAAACTGTCTTATGTCTTGTCGCCCCATTCCCCCCCTTAATCTGTGAGTTGTAGTTAGTCTTGCAAGGAGGGAGGAGTTAGAGGAAAGCAGGGGGGGGGGAGAGGGAGAGAAGAGAGTCGAGATGCAGTCGGTGGAGGTTGGTGGAGTCCTGGGCCGTCTGTGTGTTCTAGAAATAGGGTCATGGGGAAGTAACCAGACTCTCACTGGACTTTCTACTGACTCGAAAGTGGAGGAGCCTACACTGCCATGGAGACCTCAAGGAGTAGAGTACTAAAAAGGAAAGAGAACTTGTGGACATTTTGTTTCTTTTTGGTTGGCACTGCTACAAAACATTTGGGTAGAAAAGGGATTTTTTTTCTTCTTAAACTAATAAGAAATAAATAATCCTAGTATAGAAATATATATTTCACTTGTTCTTTGCTGGGACTCTAGAAATTTAATTTCATGTAAAGATAAAATTTTGCACCCTTTTCTGTCTTAGTGTTAGAGCCAGTGTGGAATAATGTTTTGGGCTTTGGGGAGAAGAACAATGTATGGGCCCCATAGCGAATGCTGAAGTATCCCGGTATCTCGGTTCAGCACAAAAAAAGAAAAAAAAGACTGGCCAGTCCTCATTTCAATACGTGCTGTCATAGATAACGTCTGACACTGGAAGTGGGATCCTGGGAAATCAAACCAGGAAGGGTTACCGGGTTAGCTGGAGGGGGAAGTTCATTGTTGTTCTGCCATGCTGACATCATGTCTAGGTTAGAGTTGTTTCTAGTCTTCAGCTTAGTCTTCATAGGAGTTAGTAGACACTCATTTTACTAGGTAGCTAGAAGTCTAAGGTAATGGGGTAGTACACTTGTGAATCCGTGCTCCGGACCTGCATTCGCTCTATTTTCAGAGGACATCGGGGTTGGCTTCTTTTAAGTAGGGGGGAGCTGTGGGGGCCCAGAGTTGGGGTGTTTTTAGTGTAGATGTATGTCTGTCTTGCGTAAACTGTTTTGTGTATATGCGTCTTATGCGTGTGCTAATAAGCTGTCTTATGTTTTGTTGACCCTTTCCCCCCTTCCTTAATCTGTGAGTTGCAGTTAGTCTTACAAGGAGGAAGGAGTTAGGAGGAGGCAGAGTAAGAGAAAAGGACAGAACAAAGTCGAGATGTAGTCGGTGGAGGAGGACGTGTCAGTGTGAAGCTGAAGCTGACGTATGCTTCTGCCTCCACAGAACCGTGGGCTTCTCTCAAACTCCTTGAGACATACAAAAATGGGACTAAATCTTTAAGCAATAGCATGTAGAAGTGTCAGCTGAGAAGTGTATCTGAACATCAAGAGAAAGAAACAGCAGTGTTGAGGACCTCACTGCATCGGGAAAGTATCCCTGAGGATCGTCTAATCAGATAACTTGGATTAAAAACACCTAGGAACCAAGAAGATAAGTACAAAGGAAGCCTGCTAAAAGTGTTGTGTCTGAACTGTCATCTTGCTGTACTCTTGGAAAATCAAGGTTGGATTCCGTGTGTAAAGGAAACATTTACCTCTGGTTTTCAAGATTAACTTTGTGGACTCTGTTATTTGCTGACGAGTAACTTTCTATGGGAAAAGAGGTACTGGCATCACGTGACAACACTGTTAAAATTGATTACCATCATTTATACATTTTTTGCCTGTTCTGTTTTTTGCACCTGCATGCGACCGAGCTAGGCCCTTGTCACCATTGCCAGGGGGAGAGCATAGAGCCACCTGTGATAACCATCTTGAGAACATACCCGTGTTCTCCTCCGCAATGGCATGCCTCAGGTTCAGACGCCGCACCCCATAAAGGTAGTAGGACCCATTTTTAACCCATTGCTAAAAAAAATTTCCTGTTTTTAAGTGTGTGCTCTGAGATTATGGAATTACATACTTGTTATTTACTTCACATTTTGCTTTGTACCTGTTGCAGATAAAACTGTTGTTGATTATTCATCCATATTTCTGATACAAAGAACCACATGACTAATGGCATACCAATAATGCCAGCATACCACGCAGTTACTGTACGACCCCTTATGATTGGGGTATGGGGATAAATGGCCTGGCCCCCTGTGCCACCCGATGATATACCGGCCCCCTTAAGTCACACTGCTGCTGGACAATGCATGCCTCCGTGCAGTGTTTAGCCTGAGTCTTTTCCCCGTCCATACTTAGAGCAAGACATGTAGGCAGTGTGGGGCTACGGACTTCTGGAGTTGAATGATGTCTGGCAGTAGTGATAAAGTTGTTCTGCTGCTGTGGCCAGTAGGGAGGGGGACACAGAAAGCATTTTATAAATTTGAGGGGCTCAGAGGGCACATTATTAATTTGTGAGTCCACAGAATGGGTGCTATTAATCTGTGGGGCACTATTACTTAGTGAGGCCCCTGGAAGGATTAATAGTGTGCAGAAACTAGTTGTGGCTGAATGAATGCTAATGGTGGTCTAGGCCCAGATAGAGAAGAAAAGGAACTACAGAGGAGACCAATTGAAGAAGACATCACTTGTGATCAATGGAGGTAACTGCACTGCAATCACTATCACTGTATAGATCTGGCATGCTAGAGCTGAGCCACTGTATCTAAACCCCCTGTATTATAAAAGGGGTCTTCTAAATATGCTGTCTCATATATATCACATGTACAGGGGTACCTGAGAGTATCTGCTTAGCACGTTTTCCTTTGGGATTTGAATATTGCTCATCAGGAGGTATCCGTTGTCAAGGTTCTTAAAAGCCATCTTGGGCCCAATGTCTCCAACGGATATTCCTGAAAAGAGGTTACATGATGAATTCTGATTTATTATAAACAGAAACGTAATATCACAGCATTTATATCAATTGTCCAAGTGTAAAGCAGAAAGTATTAGCTGGTGTATATGTGTACAACTAAGGGCACTCTCATCACACTACGGCCGTTCCCCCTCTGGAGGAGGATTGCACCGTATCCCACTGTAGAAGTTTGCAGATTGGATATTTTGCCCATAGGGTCCTATTGTAAAAATAACACGTATACAGCACAGTATTTGTTTTTTTCTGTATACCTCTCTATGCGTTAGTGAAGTTTACTACATTTTTTGTGGTATACTAAGCACCCAGTGGAGAGCAAAATAATACTTCTAATTAATACTTCTAATTCTCGTTGGGTGAATGGAGCCTTTGAATAAGCCTGAAAAGCTTTTCCCAGCATGCACACTAAGCGCGCATTACTAGCATGATGAAAATATAGTCTTGCTTTGGAGTAATTAGCTGTCTACCATTAGGTAACATAGTATGCTAGGCCCAAAAATGGCTTGTGTCCATCTAATTCACCCCATTACCCCCCACCCTTCCCATTGTTGATCCAGAGGAAGGCAAAGAAACATCAATGAGGTAAAAGCCAATTTTTCTTATTTAAGGGGAAAAAAATTCCTTCCAAACTCCAAGTTTGGCAATCAAAATAATCGCTGGATCACCGGCCCTTCTGATGTAATTAGTGACTATAACATATAATGTTGTAACACTCAAAAAAGGCATCCAGGCCCCTCTTAAACTCCTTTAATGAATTTGCCATTGCCACGTCCTCAGGCAAAGAACCCCCTTCTATGTTGGTGCAGAAAACTTCTTTCCTCTAGACGTAGAGGGCGCCCCCCTGTTACAGTCACAGTCCTGGGTATAAGTAGATGATGAGAGAGATCTCTGTATTGTCCCCTGATATAGTTATACATAATTTTTAAGTCACCCCTCAGCCATCTTTTATCTAAAGTGAATACTTCAAATTTTGATGACCTTGCTGGGTATTGTAGTTTGCCCATTCTGTTTATTACTTTAGTTGCCCTTGTCCAGATCCATTTGCAACCACATTCTATCCTCTCTTGTGTTAATTCCTTTATATAGTTTTGTATCATCTGCAAATATTGCTATTTTACTGTGCAATCCTCTACTAGGTCATTAATACATTTATTGAAAAGAATAGGGTCCAATACTGCCCCCTGTGGTACCCCACTAGCAACAATGACCCAAATGTACCATCAATAACCAGCCTCTGCTCTCTATCACTGACCAGTTACCTACCCTTACTTACACACATTCTCGCCCAGACCAAACATTCTCACTTTATATACCAACCTTTTATGCGGCACAGTATCAAACTCTTTAGAGAAGTCCAGATACACAAGATCCAATGACTCCCGGGTCCAGTCTAGAACTTACCTCCTCATAGAAGCTCATCAGGTTGGTTGGACAGAAGCCGTCTCTCATAAAACTGTGCTGATATGGAGTTATACAGCTATACTTCTTGAGGTAGTCCACGACAGCATGTCTTTGTGACAACTACTATTTCCCTACACAAGAAAGTTACACTTTTAAAGGGAACCTGCCACCTTCAGCACTATAAACTAACTTATGGTGATGTTAGGGCGGTGCTGTATTTATTATACTCTACTGGTCTTGTTTCCTGGTTCCCGTGGTGCCCGCCGCTGAAGGCTACACTCCGGCTTTTTAGAGTTCTGTGCGCTTGCTCTGTTATAAAATCTATGGGCACCCACACGACTCTGAAAAGAGTCAAATTTTCAGCCGCCACTCAGACTTTAGTGACGGGAACCAGGAAATGGTTAAATATAAAAACCTTACAGGACCTGGCTTCCTGTCACCTCACCTAGCAGCACCATAAGTTACTTTATGGTGCTTTAGGAAGGTGACAGGTTCCCTTTAAGAGGACCTACCACCACTACTATTATTTTTGCTTCAGTAAATAATTACACTTTCCCTGGAAAAACAATTCTGGAGCATATTTTCTTATAGCTCTACATTGTAGCGATTCTCTGCTAGGCCTCCTGGACATGTCTGAATAAATTGTCGACTGGTTGTTACTATTCCTTTTGTCAATGGGGTGTGTCCACATATACAACTTTCATCACTGATTGGACAAGTGTCACTTTGTAGGGATACGCCCCTTTGACAAAGTGAATGGTAACAGCCATTGTCTTCATTTCTTCTTACTTTTCCCACAGAATCAAAGGAACAGAACAAAGTTCTAGGAAGAAAAACTCCAGATTTGTTATTTTACAGGGAATGCAAGATATGGAGGAGGTCTGAAGATGTAGAACAGCAGATTTTTATCTGCATTACATGCTAATGGACAGCCTGTCCCCAAACATCAGCACTTCAGGTAATAAGGAATTGAGCTTGTTGGATTTCAATATGCCCGGCCGTTGGCTCCCAGGAGATAAGCCATTGCCAGGGATGTTGTTTAGGAATGGTTTTTCCCATTCTGCTTGCTGAAAAAAACCTTGTACAATTGTCTGATTTTGGCATGCGTACGTATGTGGGAGCCACAAGAGACACCTGTAGGCCAAATGAGTATTCGGCCAACAGCTCTCTTATCTATGCTATTTTACCAAAAGTATTTGGATCGTGTCTTATGTCAGCCATAGTTTGTTTTGCTGAACATGCTTCAATCTAAGGAACTTACAGAGTTTACACGTGGTGTCATTCTTGATTGTCACATTAATGGACTATTGGTTTGTGACAATTCCACTACCACCCAGACACCAGCTCAAATGGGAATTACGTGGTCACAAGGTGGAGGAAAGAGGGATGTACCATGCCTAAACAAAGAACCCCAGACAACCCAAAATATTAACCAAAAAGGACAAACGACACCTGAGAGGGTCCGGTCACAGAAATCCCTTATCTACTGAGAATATGCAAGCAAGTAGAAACCAAGTTAGTGTCAGCATTGTCCGACAGGGACTGGCTGCTATTGGATACACCAGTGATGCAGCTGTACATAAGGCATCCATGAGAAAGCCATCACAGTTCTTGTCAGATGTCAAAATACCTTTGGTAGGATAGAATATACAGCCAGCTTTATTTTGGTCAGATTGATGGCCTTCCACCACATTTCCTGTATGATCATGAAAATACCCCCATTGTACAAGCCACGACTGTCCTGCACAGAGCACTGTCCCAAGTCCCACTGGAAACCTTTATTATGTATTACAATGCCAACTCTGACCCAGGCCTTAGTGCCCCATATCAGTGCCCAATTTCACTTATGGTCTTATGTCTGAATGGACATGAACATCTGCAGCTATGTTCTAAAATCTAATGGAAATCATCCATAGAAAGGAAGATTATAGCAGCAAAAGGGAATCAAGTCCACATTAGTGCTCATGATTTCGGAATGAGATATTGAATAAGGATATCTATGAATCGGGTTTAGTTGTCCGTATACATAAGGTCTAGTGAACTGAGATTGTTACCTGGCAGTGGAGAGTGGTCCTTCAGACTTCGCATCTGGACTATAAATGGATGTATGTCGTACTTGTGTCCATTGTTGTATAGCTGGGCTAGGACCACAGCATGTGTGCTGGTTTTTCCTACTGTTCAGATCAAAAATGCAGAAATTACCATCTGGGCATGTGTGGAACATTTTATATTACAGACATCAAGAACTGGAGTGCAAAAAAAAGAAATGACTTACACCCTCCTGGCCACCACTTTGTTGCTGGTATCTGTGGAGTATCTATTATAAATTCCTGGGTGATAGGATCAAAGGTGGCTGTGGTCCCTAAACCCCGCAGATATGTTCCTGCAGATACAGAGCATAACAAAAATGCATCTAATTTGCCCTAAGCAGCTTTGCGGTTTACAAAAACACTTCTATTACTATTGACAAATTGTTGGCTTTTCTCTATTTTTTTGGCATTACTTGGATTAATAAGATAAGGGTATAAAGTTCGGCCTTTCAAGAGCCTGATTATTAGGGAACCTACATCTAGGACTCAGTGACATGGCTGAGACTAGACCCCTCAGCCTATGGGGCGCACAAGCCTTCCTCACTACACTGACACTTCCTGACCTGCAACTTCTACACACCACTGTATATGGACAACGCAGTCTTAGGCTAACTTCATAATGGAGAGAATCCCGCTCCTATAGCACGCTCGCCATCCATATGATTTTCCAGAGGATGTGAGGTGTTTGCATGTCAAAACAGCCTCGCATCACTATGGGGGTGAAGGGCACTCCCCCCCGCGCGCGGCTGTTTGCAGAGGTTCTCCAATTGTTTTCAATGGGAAACCTTGCATTGCAAATGGTGCGATGCTGCCGCTGGTCCCATTGAAAATAATGGGCGGTGCGATGCAAGAGCACGCACAAGATACTACATGTCGCAATTTGTTTCCAGCATCACATAACAATGCAATGTGGGGGAAAAAAATCACTCATGGGTATGATGGCATTAAAAAAAAGCGGTTCACATTTGTGTGAGATTTAAGCGTCTATCAACGCACAAATCTTGCACAATTTTCTTGCCCGTGTGAAGCCAGCCTAAGTAGGGTTGGCACCCAGCTAGTAAACGACTGGTCTAGCCACTAAATATATCTGAAGGTCGGTGCTGGTAATAATTTTTTTCCAGCAATGATAGTTGCCTTTAAATAATGATTAGGTTGCTATGGCCAAGTGTCCTCCACTGCCACGCCTGCAATATGGGAGATGTCTGTGGCTGGTGCCTCATTATGGGGCCATCATCAGTTTTCACACAATTCAAGAGGCTTTGGATTCTTAGAGCATAGTGCTATAATATAAGAATGGTAACAGCCAGCTGTGAGTTTATTCATTGGCTACTGTTGTTGGGTTAAAAAAACGTGGCAACCAGAGGCGTAACTTGAATCTTCTGGGCCCCAATGCAAAATCTGTAACAGGGCCCCCAACTATAATGCTTTATTTATAGTACTGGGTTCCCTATGTGGAGAAGGGAGGCCTTATGGGCCCCTTAAGGCTCCTGGGCCCGGGTGCAACCGCATCCCCTGCATCCCCTATAGTTACGCCCCTGGTGACAACCACAAGTCTAAGGGTACTTTTAGATGGGACAACTGCTGGGAGCTTAAGCGCCTGACAGTTGTCAGTATGACTATCGCTTTTGTGCATTCACACTGAAGTGATAGTCGTTCAATGAATGGAGGTTGAGCGCACCATAGATTTCTTACCTCCATTCACTGTGATCAGGCAGTCACTCAAAGATGAACGACTGCCTGTTTACAAGTGAGAACTTGCTCACTGTCTATATAAGAGGGATCTTCTGATCCACTGGGCATGAACCTTGTGTAAAAAAAAGTTCAAACAAATGTGTTTTGGAAAGGTTTGCAGTTTTTCAATGCAAAGTGTGAAAAATGCAGCAAGTTTGAACATAATCAAGGGGAAAATTCCCATGAAGAAGTTGCCAAAATTTTATACTAGAATCAGAAGGTCAGACATGGTAGATACTTTCTGTCTTCTGCATCTGATATGAAACTCAAAATCTTCACATCTCGCCTTGCTTGACCCAACAATCTGTAGACCCAGCAAGGTCACTTCATTGCTGGCAGTGGGCCAAACTCCACTGACTGTAGCCTACGAAGCTCGGTACTTGATTAGATTGGAGTACTCTCTGCTTAATAATTACAATGGAAATCTACATATTCCCTTTTAATTACTGCATCAGCCATCCCTTTAACATCATATATACATAGATATGGATAAATAACCTGGAAATATATTTAACCTCCCGTCCATTTTCATCCCATCCCATTTCCTCGATTTTCCTCCGCATGTGTAAAGTGTTCCTGACGGCTCCTTCATAACTCTCCAAGAGGGTCTTGAAGTACATGTATTCTGGGCGAAGACGGGGTCCTTGATAACGAGGCTCACTGAGGAAATTAGAGCAGGTAGGTACATCTGTTATCATTTATATAATGTGCAAACAGGGGAGAACAAATACAAGAAACAAACATACAAAAAACACTGTTACATGAAGTAAGCGATCGATGGAAACAGTTGGGGTAAGGGTCCCACTCCAACGAGCTTACATACTACAGATAATGGGGTGATACAGAAGTTGAAGGGCTCGGTATGGTGAGGTGGAGAGTGAGGGATGCTATACACATAGATGATGGTCAAACTTAAGCCGTGTGGTGGTTGAATCGGTATTACTGCAGGGATTGCAGTCAATAGGACACGAAGCATGTTATTAGGTGGAGTAAAGAAGGGTTTCATTTAGGGAATGTGGTATGCCTACCTGAAGAGGTGCGTTTTTAGAGCACGCTAGAAGTTTTATGTGTCAGGAATTCCCCGGATAGTTTGGGGTAGAGCGTTCCAGAGGACTGGTGCTGCTTTGAAGAAGTCCTGGAGGTGGGAATGAGAGGTTCGAATTAAAGGGGCACTTAATCTGATTTCATTAGTAGAGCAGAGGACGCAGGCTGGGTGGTGGATTGAGATGAGGGGAGCAATAAAGGGCGGCGCGGTGCTATGTAGAGTTTTCTGGATGAAGGTAGTGAGTTTGAATTGTATTCTGTATTTGATGGGTAGCCAGTGCAGTGACTGGCACAGGGCAGAGGCGTCCAAGAAGCGGCTGTAAAGGAAGATGAGCCTTGCTGCCACACTCAGGATGGATTGGAGTGGGGAGAGTCAGGTGCAGGGGAGGCCGATAAGCAACGAGTTACAATAATGAAGCCAGGAATGGATGAGGGCAACAGTGAGCATTTTTAAAGTGTCCATGATGAGACAGGAGTGGATTCTTGTGATGTTCTTGAGGTGCAGGTGAGTCGAAAATGACCCAGAGACAGCAGGCATGCTGGGAGTTGTGGTTGTGCCACACACTGACGTGGAGATGCCAGGATGAGGTTGGTTAGCAGAGAGCAGAAACACCAGTAGGTTAGTTTTTTGTTTTTTTTTAAACATTAGGTTTTTTTAAATTGAGGATATAATAGACATACATAACATTTCCGCATATGTAGTACAGATCATACACAACAAATTTTGTTTAACAATGTTCTAATGGGTACAGTTATCTTATTAATATATTCCCCCTTTTTTTTCGGTATAGCATTTAACAAACAAATCGGTATATTTATCTTTGTCAAAATAGTAATGATAGAAAGAGGCAATCTCATTGACTTGTCAGCGGTTCAGACAGATTTCAAACAGTAACCAACTCAACCAGTAAAGAAAAAAAAAGAAAAAAAATACAAATTTGGCATCACATATTTTTCTCATGTCAAGACTTTAAGAATTTTCTCCAGACATCCCAAGACTCCCCATATTTGTTCAATGTATTATCTCTGAACGCTAGCCATTTTTCAAATACACACTGCTCTGCCATACGGTCCTTGAACTCTCCAAATGTTGGGACGATGGGCCCTCTCCAGTATTTAGCAATAATTGTCTTTGCTGTCCTATCAGGTATCTGCAATTTGGTGGATAGCTATCTAATTCCACCAACTGTTTGCGGTCCATGTGAAGAATCAGTTGTTTTAAGATCCTCATTGCCTATTATGGGACTGTGTAGACGGACAGCATATGGCTTGCAAATGTCCGAATGGGTCCTACAGCTACACTGAAAGGTCTTGTAGCACTACTGAGTGATTTGTAGGTATTGAATGACAGCTGCAGCCCACATGATTGCATACAACTCAGGCCAGCTTCACACAGGTGATAGGCTATTTTGCGTTGCGAGAGTGAGTGAAAACGCATGAAAATGAAACCAATGATTTCCAATGGTTTTATTCTCATTTGTGATGCTTTCACTGCATACTCACAGCGCTAAGAAAAAGCAGCATTATCGCCCGTTGTTTTTAGTGGGCCTGGCGGGGATGAAGGAATCCTCTGCCGTAGCTGTGATAGAGGTCCGCGATGCTATCCATTGCTTTCAATGGGGCTAGCGCTGCTGCAGCCCCATTGAAAGCAATGGGTTGCAGCCAAGCACCGCAGCAATGATTTTCGGGGCAGGGCTTGAAATATAAGCCCTTTCCTGAAAATCCTCTCTAGCTGTAAAAAAAGTTTTAAAAAAATTAACTCATCTAGAAGAGCCGTCCGTCTGTCTTCTGGAGGCCAGGGATTGAAAAATCCCCACCTCCAGAAAGCGCTGCCCTGATTGACTGAGCGCCATAACCAATCAGGGGCAGCACCCAGCCATCAATGATTGACAGGTGAGCGCTGACTGTGATTGGCTGAGCGCTGTGGGAATCCGCAGAAAATGGAGCATGCTGCGATTTTTTTTTCGAGCTCATGCAATCCGCAAATCGGAAAAATGACATTTTCAGGTATTCAATTACCTGCGGATGCCTAATGATTGTCTATGGGCTGACTGAACTGTGGATCGTAAGGGAACTTAATTATCAGCATCTTTTATAAATTTTTCTAATAAGCTGCAATACATCAGTATAGTAGTGTATTAGAAAGCTACCATGTTTTCCTGAAAAAAAGACACCGTCTTATATTATTTTTGCCCCAAAAGAGGCACAGTGTCTTAATTTTGGGGGAAGGCTTATAATACTCACCTAGTAGACAGCATTTGGGTCCCTCGCGCTGAACTGTAGCAGGCCTCTGTGTACTCCTGAACGCCGACAGAACATTCTCTTCCTGGTGGCGGGGCATGAATACCCCGCCTCCAGCAAACCATTGCTCTGATTGGTTCATCGAACGCCGCATCAGCCAGTCAGAGCCAGCACTCGATTAACCATTCAATGACATAATTGAATGGCTGTGATTGGTTAATTGAGTGCTGCTTCTGATTGGCTGACATGGCGCTCGATCAACCAATCAGAGCAATCGTTTGCTGAAGGCGGGGTACTCAAGCACCGCTACCAGAAAGCGAATGCTCTGTCGGCGTTCAGGAGTACACAGAAGCCTGCAGCAGCACCACAGCCCAATGCAAGGGACCGATACACAGTTTTTTTTCATGTAGCTTAGCTATGGCTTATTTTGGGGGGAGGTCTTATATTTTTTATTATCGGAGAAACACAGTATAAAGCTCAGCCAAGAGACTGAACTTCATAGGCCACCTGGCAGCTGGCAGACCCAGAGGCTGTATTCACCAACCCATCAGGACCTCACGTTCACATCACAGGGGTCCGATAAGTGACAGAGGGAGCCCCCTCCCTCTGTCAGACGTTTAGATGCCGCAATCACACTGACCGTGACTTGCAAAGGGGTTAAGCACTGGAAATCTGAGGTTTCTTCGGTACCTGGTGTTACAATAAGTACCAGGCTGTTATCCGAGCATACAATCCCCCTGGCACAAGAGCCCAGCACCAAGCTTCTGATACAGCTGCCGGTGAGTGGTAAGGACAGGGAGGCAAACTCAGGATGACACCGCGCCCACAGTCCATGTTATCTGTGCAGCACCGCTCCTGGAAAAATACTCCTTAGAAAGGCACAAACTCTCTAACGGTCACTCACTCACTCCTGAAGACTTTAACTCTGCATGGCGGACTCATTTCAGTCATTCAGTGGAACTCCTGGGGATATTAGTCCCAGGGAAAAGGCCAAATCTCAGCCTTTTCCATCTTCACCACATGCAGGTTGAAAGTATCTGCATGCAGCCAGACTTCCCTCTCTTGCAGACCAGAACTCCAACAACCACCAAAGAACTCCACAAAACAACTCAGAGCTCTCTCCAGACTCAGAACTTCACTCCTTCTCCCTCAATCATACACCTTGAAAACACATTTATGGGACAAAGTCATATAACAAACAAAAGATACATTTCCAGACATAGTCCAGACAGTAAGCCATGCAGTGCTGCAGCTATGCAATATACTCCGGTATTATTGTATCTTGTTACCACCAGGAAGTAGGGGTGGAGATAAGATTGTGGCTGCTTGACAGGTCGGTGACACCCCCTTGTAGTGATTGGCTGCACGGCATGCTACCCTCCCTAAGCCTCACAGCTCCTGGCACTGAGGTCTCCTGCAGTAATTGCTCCTATGGGCGGCCAGCACTGCTGTCTGTGGCTGCCCATGTCCCCTTTACGGCCCCACTGTGAGTGTTCCCGGGGCCTGTACAGTGCCACCTGCAGTCCCCTTTACCGGCCCTCGTGCCCCGCTGTTAGTCGATCGGCAGCTGATGCTGTTGGGGAGAAACTTGCGCCCCACTGTCTGCCGTTAGGCTCCTCATGCTGTGCGGGAGAAGGCAGCCGACAGGCGCGTTGCTCTGCTGATGGGAGCGCTGCAGGGCCACCTGATGCAGTGGGGAAAGAAGGCAACGGACAGACCAGCCGGTACATCTCAGCGCCACTGGGCCACCTGATGCAGTGGGGGGGAGGAGGTGGGGAAGGCTGCAGACAGAACCAACAGTCGATGTGAGGGCTGATGAGCGCCGGTGGGGCGGCTCATGCTGTGCTGCAGAAGAGACTGAAGCACCGCTGGGGCAAACCGCAGGACGCTCGGTGAGTCACCGGGGCTATTGCAGACGGGGACGCAGCTCACAGCCGCCCATAGCGGGTACAAATCAATAGACGCACGCTGCACTGACGGAGGCCAGGAACAGCTGCAGCCTCTTAAATGCTTTTTGCCTGCCGTGGAGGGTTAGCGGTTAGTTTTCCTATTAGGCTTAAATTTTTTAGCTGTAAAGGCTTTCCTCTCTCTTCCACCTCTCTACCGGTCAATACTCACTCTCAAAGGCAGCACTCAGCGCTGCATGGCGATCTCCTCTCATCCGCTCATTCTGTAGAACTTCTAGGGGTAGTAGTCCCAAGGTAACTTTTAGGCCATCGCTCAGCCTCCTCCATTATAACACACGCAGACCATTCAGTGTCTGTGGGGGTCCAAATAACTCTGGCTCCTGCCAACTTCTCTTGCAAACTCCAACACTGACTTTCCTAAACTCACTCTTTGCAGACTGACTTGCACATAATCTTTGCAAACACCTATATGAAGCATGGTCACATGACTTTCAAACTCACATCATAAAATGATACATTTACAGCAGACAGAGACAGCTCATTTGCAGACATTAACCCTTTCATTCCTGCAAACTCTAATACACATTCTGCTGATTTATTCCCCAATCCAAGACAATGTACAAGACAATACAGACAACATATAGCAGACATTTTGGAGGGGCCCTATTAGTTCTGGGCCACTACACAATCAGATCTCACAACTTATATCCCTAGCACTAGATACAAAATCAGAACTTTGGTCATCACAGCCTGCATCGTCACTTCTCTTTATTTAAGCCCTTTCGATACATGAAGTCTGTTATAGAATTCTATATCATTCCAAATTCCTGTGACAGCTGTAAAATGGTTTTTGTCATTTTGCTCATATTAATAGCTTCGTTAATAATAGCTTAGTTAAGCACAAATCATATACAACGGAGGAGCGGCAGAGTCATTGGTCACAGTTTGATGTCAGTAAATGGTATTTAGGGACCAGACCCCCTGAAGAAATGCAAACCCCAGAACAGACCCCTCTATGACTTCACAGCCCAGATTCTTTCGGTAATGGCGGCGTCGCCAGCCACCCGGGACGAACACAATCAAAGCCGCCGTGCAGCCGCCTGGGTAAGTGAGGGGTCGGGGGTGCTGTCGGCGCTGGGGGGGACTTTCTTTGCCCCGGACTTACAATTGGGGTGCCCTGCTGTATTTATGTTGGCTCACCACTGTGCCCTGGGCAGTACCGCAGCGCCCCTGGGGCCAGTTCTGTGGGGCTGAGGGGCCAGTTTTCCAGGGCCTGCTGGATGGAGGGATGGATGAGGCTGCATGAATGAATGCATGGATGGATGTGTGTGCGTGTGTGCGTAAGTGCGTGCGGATGCATGGATGGATGAGGCCGCATGGACGGATGGATGAGGCCGCATGGACGGATGTGTGTCTATGTGATGATGCATGTATAGGTCTGTGTGGATGCATGGATGGATGGGGCCGCATGGGCGGATGTGTATCTCTGTGAAGATGCATGTATAAGTCTGTGTGGATGCATGGATGGTTGGGGCCGCATGGATGGTTGGGGCCGCATGGGCGGATGTGTGTCTCTGTGATGATGCATTTTTAAGTCTGTGTGGATGCATGGATGGTTGGGGCCGCATGGGCGAATGTGTGTCTCTGAGATGATGCATGTATAAGTCTGTGTGGATGCATGGATGGATGTGTGTGCGTGTGTGCATAAGTGCGTGCGGATGCATGGATGGATGGATGGATGAGGCCACATGGGCGGATGGATGAGGCCGCATGGGCGGATGTGTGTCTATGTGATGATGCATGTATAAGTCTGTGTGGATGCATGGATGGTTGGGGCCGCATGGATGGTTGGGGCCGCATGGGCGGTTGGGGCCACATGGGCGGATGTGTGTCTCTGTGATGATGCATGTATAAGTCTGTGTGGATGCATGGATGGTTGGGGCCGCATGGGCGGATGTGTGTCTATGTGATGATGCATGTATAAGTCTGTGTGGATGCATGGATGGTTAAGGCCGCATGGGCGGATGTGTGTTTATGTGATGATGCATGTATAAGTCTGTGTGGATGCATGGATGGTTGGGGCCACATGGATGATTGGGGCCGCATGGGCAGTTGGGGCTGCATGGGCGGATGTGTGTCTCTGTGATGATGCATGTATAAGTCTGTGTGGATGCATGGATGGTTGGGGCCGCATGGGCGGATGTGTGTCTCTGTGATGATGCATGTATAAGTCTCTGTGGATGCATGGATGGATGTGTGTGCGTGTGTGCATAAGTGCGTGCGGATGCATGGATGGACGGATGGATGAGGCCGCATGGGCAGATGGATGAGGCCGCATGGGCAGATGGATGAGGCCGCATGGGCGGATGTGTGTCTATGTGATGATGCATGTATAAGTCTGTGTGGATGCATGGATGGTTGGGGCCGCATGGATGGTTGGGGCCGCATGGGCGGTTGGGGCCACATGGGCGGATGTGTGTCTCTGTGATGATGCATGTATAAGTCTGTGTGGATGCATGGATGGTTAAGGCCGCATGGGCGGATGTGTGTTTATGTGATGATGCATGTATAAGTCTGTGTGGATGCATGGATGGATGAGGCCGCATGGGCGGATGTGTGTCTATGTGATGATGCATGTATAAGTCTGTGTTGATGCATGGATGGATGAGGCCGCATGGATGGTTGGAGCCGCATGGGCGGATGTGTGTCTCTGTGATGATGCATGTATAAGTCTGTGTGGATGCATGGATGGTTGGGGCCGCATGGGTGGATGTGTGTCTCTGTGATGATGCATGTATAAGTCTGTGTGGATGCATGGATGGATGGGGCCGCATGGGCGGATGGATGAGGCCGTGTGGATGTGTGTGTGGTTGTGTGTGGTTCTGTGTGTCTAGGGATATATGCATGTATATATGCTGATGGATGGATGTGTCTGTGTATATTTGTCTGTCTATCTGCGGGTGGGTGGGTTGGTTGTTGTAGCTTAGCATCTCGATTGATCTACGCCTTCTTGTCTTTAAAATGCAGAGTGTATACGTCGGAGCGCATCGGTGGCCAGTGGCGATTCCCGGGTTTGCACTCGTGATCTTCTTCCGAAGTCACTGCAGGAGGGTGAGTATTTGCACCACATTTTCTTTCCCACACACAGCAGATCACAGCCCCTTTAAAACACAAAATCACAATGCCTAGTTGTGTGGTTCCAACTTGCACCACATACTGGAAGAAGGGAGGTGAAAGTGCTTGTCTTCATGTGTTTCCAATGAATATGGAAAAAACAAGACTTTGGCTACAGCAGGCTCGTCACATCTTCGTGGACGTCGAAGAGTGGCTTAAAAAGATTTCCCCAAAAAAAGATTCTTATAGTTATCGGTTGTGCAGCAAACATTTCAAGGAGGATTGCTACATAATAGTCGGCGACCGTAAAAAATTGAAGCCCAATGCTGTGCCAAGTATATTCCCAACAGTGTTGGAAATTGAGACCCGAGCTAACCGGTTAGCAAAGAAAGGTGAACCTTCAAGAAAACGCTGAAGAATTGGGGAGACGCAACAGCCGTAAAGTTCAGCTGAAGAAACTTTGAGGGAAGAAACTTCAAGGGAAGAAACTTTGCGTGAAGAATCTACCCTGGATGCACCTAGCGCGGTTCAAGAAATTACCGCCGACGTGTATTTACAAGGTGATGAAACCCAGTTAGAAATTCCTTTGACAGTATTCAGTGAAGGTTGTGCAGTAGAAGCAAAGGTAATCGTCAATTTCAAAAGACAGTTTGAGGAAAGACGAACCGACACCGAAGCAAGCAATGCAGAAAGGGGTAAATGCAAGGCCTGCCAAGCAGCGGCAAATAAATCGCAACAGAGGACACAACTCCAGTCAAGAAGCATTGGCATCCAATGCAAAGTAATAGAAGCCAGTCCACACCAGAATCCAAGTTTATTTAAAATCCCACAGGGGACTCCGTGCTCTGCAACACCAGTAAATTCCAATATGGGTAATATTGCCGTCCAAGAGAAACCAGAAGAGAGCCCAATTTCAAAAACAGCAAATGAGGCCGATAGAATCAATATGCAACCATCAAGTTGCAATATTGCTTCTACTTTGGAGGAAAGCTTTTCCACTGTTTTTTCGGATGATCCAAACGACTCGACCTTTAGACTCTCGCAAGCATCGGAGAGTTCTGGTAGTGAGGATGTTGCCATTCCTTCTGATTCCGATAACCCCTTGAGCTACCCCTTACCAGAATTTGAAAGCTTAGCTGCAACAGAGATGGACCCATCCGCTGAAAAAAAGGACATGGTTTTCAAAAGCTCCTTGATGGCTTTATTTTCCATGATCCCTTGCCCTTACAGAAAGCAATGCTTTCTGAAACTAACCCACGTCAGGATTTTCCCAAAGGGATCGATGGTAATTGTGAAATCTGTTTGCCAAAGAGGTCACACCTGCAACTTGTGGCGAAGCCAACCCCTCATCCACAATTGTCCGGCGGGGAACATTTTACTTGCTTCCAGTGTCCTTCTGAGCGGATCAAATTTCGCAAAAGTTAGTAATATGCTACAGATTCTGAAACTTCTAGGAATCTCAAAAACAACGTTCTACCACCAACATAACTTATTATTCCCAGTGATAGATAATCATTGGATGCAGCAGAGGGCAAATCTAATTGCACAAATGAAATCAACACCCGTGTGTTTAGCTGGCGATGGGCAATCCGATAGCCCTGGTTTTTCTGCAAAGTACACCGTGTACACTTTTTTGGAGTTGAAGAGCAAAAAAATTGTGGGCTTCACGGTGGAACAACTTGTTCCACCTGCTTCGTCTGTTTCGCTCGAAACTACTGCATTCCGGAAAACACTACTTGAATTGATCGCCGATAAATTAAATGTTCAAATTTTGGCAACTGATCGGCATGTCTCAATCCGTAAGGTAATTCGCCAGGAATTCCCAGAAATAATGCACGAATTTGATGTCTGGCATGTGGCCAAAGCAGTCGGCAAGCAGTTGCTTGTGGCATCCAAAAGCACTCACTGCGCAACCATTGCCCCGTGGATATCGAGCCTCAAAAATCATCTGTGGTGGTGTTCGCATACCAGTAAAAGAAATCCTGATTTACTGGTAGAGAAATGGAAATCGGCAACAAATCACATAATCGACGTTCACGAGTGGGAGAACAATGCCCAATATCACCGCTGCAGTCACGCACTTCTGGAACCAACCACCGCTTGGTTAGCCCCTGACAGTACAGCACACATCAAAGTCAAAACCGTGGTTCTGAAAACAAGCTTACTGAAAGACATCCGCCATCTTTCCAATTTTTGTCACACTGGCAATTTGGAGATTTATCATGCCAGTGTATTGAAATACAGGCCCAAACGAATTCATTTTTTTTATGACGGAATGGTGGCTAGAACTCAACTTGCTGTTCTAGACCACAATTACAACGTAGGTAGAATTCAAAAGCTCAGAAGAAAGCGATCAGAAGACAGGAGCGAGGACCAGAAGTCTTACCCAGTGGAGTACTCAAAAGCACGAAAGGAGTGGATTTTGAAAGCTCTTTATGAGCCGAAGTCCATTGAATTTGTATTTGACATCAATCGTGAGATTATGATGTTCGCTAAAGGTGAGATGTCCATCTCCTGGCATTCAAAATCCTCAGAATTCCCTCAAAATATTGCACTGTGAAACCCAGTGAAGAGGAATTGGTTCACAAATTTCAAAGTAGATTTCCAAGGTAGTAAAGAAAAAATTTGGGTGGGTATTAAAAAAAAAATCCAAACAAACTTTCACGATACACACATATACATATATATATTGTAATACAGTGACTGACAAAGTGCTGGAGGGTGGATACGTGCCACCGAGTGGCCTGGGCTCGGTGGAGGAAGCCAGCATTTCTGTGTCAGTAACGC
>NC_089839.1:212461368-212526368 GCF_035609145.1 Eleutherodactylus coqui | reverse complement strand
ACTCGAAAATCGTGGTGCTCGATCGAGTAATTACTCGAAACGAGTAGGTTCACTCATCTCTATTACAAACCCATCAGAATTTTTACAATTTTACCACCTACCTCAGTATACTGCCGCCTTTCTGGAGCATCCTCATTTTCATCGGAATCAGAAATGTATTCCTGCGAAAAAAAAGATCAACATTACTTTCATTATGTTTTTTGGCATGGTTTGCTGCAAAGCCTTATTACTAAACAAATTCTATTTGCAGCAAAGTCTTACCTCTCCAACAGAATCGGATGAAGATTCAATTTCAAATTCAAGGTCTTCCTCCAGGTGGGACATGGTGGCGTGTGATTTTGACTAAATAAACAAAATCAAAGTACAAATAATTAATTGCAGTGCTATAACAGTTATGGAAAAAGTAACTATTTCCCATTCCCATCTTACATATGTATATTGTAGGCAAATTGCAGGCAGATTGCAGGCAGATTGTTGGATGTAAAACAGACAGATTACAAGCAGTAAGTAGGCAGATTGTATGCAGATTGTAGGACGGATTACAGACAGATTCCAAGCAGTAAGTAGGCAGATTGTATGCAGATTGTAGGCAGATTACAAGCAGTAAGTAGGCAGATTGCAGGCAGATTATATGCAGATTGTAGGATGGATTACAGACAGATTACAAGCAGTAAGTAGGCAGATTGTATGCAGATTACAAGCAGTAAGAAGGCAGATTGTATGCAGATTGTATGCAAATTGTAGGATGGATTACAGATAGATTCCAAGCAGTAAGAAGGCAGATTGTATGCAGATTGTATGCAGATTACAAGCAGTAAGTAGGCAGATTGCAGGCAGATTGTATGCAGATTGTGGGCAGATTGTAGGATGGATAACAGACAGAGATTACAAGCAGTAAGTAGGCAGATTGTATGCAGATTGTATGCAGATTACAAACAGTAAGTAGGCAGATTGTATGCAGATTGTAGGATGAATTAGACAGATTCCAAGCAGTAAGTAGGCAGATTGTATGCAGATTACAAGCAGTAAGTAGGCAGATTGTATACAGATTGTAGGATGAATTACAGACAGATTCCAAGCAGTAAGAAGGCAGATTAAAGGCAGATTGTATGCAGATTGTAGGCAGATTACAAGCAGTAAGTAGGCAGATTGCAGACAGATTGTATGCAGATTGTAGGATGGATTACAAACAGATTCCAAGCAGTAAGTAGGCAGATTGCAGGCAGATTATATGCAGATTGTAGGATGGATTACAGACAGATTACAAGCAGTAAGTAGGCAGATTGTATGCAGATTACAAGCAGTAAGAAGGCAGATTGTATGCAGATTGTATGCAAATTGTAGGATGGATTACAGATAGATTCCAAGCAGTAAGAAGGCAGATTGTATGCAGATTGTATGCAGATTACAAGCAGTAAGTAGGCAGATTGCAGGCAGATTGTATGCAGATTGTGGGCAGATTGTAGGAT
Source organism: Eleutherodactylus coqui (assembly GCF_035609145.1). NCBI lineage: Eukaryota > Metazoa > Chordata > Amphibia > Anura > Eleutherodactylidae > Eleutherodactylus > Eleutherodactylus coqui. The sequence goes on along the minus strand of NC_089839.1, from coordinate 212,524,899 downwards.
GGATAACAGACAGAGATTACAAGCAGTAAGTAGGCAGATTGTATGCAGATTGTATGCAGATTACAAACAGTAAGTAGGCAGATTGTATGCAGATTGTAGGATGAATTAGACAGATTCCAAGCAGTAAGTAGGCAGATTGTATGCAGATTACAAGCAGTAAGTAGGCAGATTGTATACAGATTGTAGGATGAATTACAGACAGATTCCAAGCAGTAAGAAGGCAGATTAAAGGCAGATTGTATGCAGATTGTAGGCAGATTACAAGCAGTAAGTAGGCAGATTGCAGACAGATTGTATGCAGATTGTAGGATGGATTACAAACAGATTCCAAGCAGTAAGTAGGCAGATTGCAGGCAGATTGTATGCAGATTGTAGGCAGATTCCAAGCAGTAAGTAGGCAGATTGCAGGCAGATTGCAGGCAGATTGTAGAACGGATTACAGACAGATTCCAAGCAGTAAGTAGGCAGATTGTATGCAGATTGTAAGATGGATTACAGAAAGATTCCAAGCAGTAAGTAGGCAGATTGCAGGCAAATTGTAGGCAGATTGTAGGATGGATTACAGACAGATTACAAGCAGTAAGTAGGCAGATTGTATGCAGATTGTATGCAGATTACAAGCAGTAAGTAGGCAGATTGTAGGATGGATTACAGACAGATTACAAGCAGTAAGTAGGCAGATTGTATGCAGATTGTAGGATGGATTACAGACAGATTACAAACAGTAAGTGGGCAGATTGTATGCAGATTGTAGGATGGATTACAGACAGATTACAAACAGTAAGTGGGCAGATTGTATGCAGATCGTTTGACGGATTACAGACAGATTGCAGCCACATTACAGGCACATTACAGGCAGATTACAGGCACATTACAGGCACATCGCAGGCAGATTGTATGTAGATTGTATGCAGATTGTAGATAGATTACAAGCAGTAAGTAGGCAGATTGCAGGCAGATTGTATGCAGATTGTATGAAGATTGTAGGCAGATTGTAGGATGGATTACAGACAGATTACAAGCAGTAAGTAGGCAGATTGCAGGCAGATTATATGCAGATTGTAGCATGGATTACAGACAGATTACAAGCAGTAAGTAGGCAGATTGTATGCAGATTGTAGGATGGATTACAGACAGATTCCAAGCAGTAAGAAGGCAGATTGCAGGCAGATTGTAGGCAGATTACAAGCAGTAAGTAGGCAGATTGCAGGCAGATTGTATGCAGATTGCAGGCAGATTGTAGGATGGATTACAGACAGATTACAAGCAGTAAATTGGCAGATTGTATGCAGATTGTATGCAGATTATAAGCAGTAAGTAGGCAGATTGTATGCAGATTGTAGGCAGATTGTAGGATGGATTACAGACAGATTACAAGCAGTAAGTAGGCAGATTGTATGCAGATTGTATGTAGATTGTAGGCAGTTTGTAGGATGGATTACAGACAGATTACAAGCAGTAAGTATGCAGATTGTAGGATGGATTACAGACAGATTACAAGCAGTAAGTAGGCAGATTGTATGCAGATTGTAGGATGGATTACAGACAGATTACAAGCAGTAAGTAGGCAGATTGTATGCAGATTGTAGGCAGATTGTAGGATGGATTACAGACAGATTACAAGCAGTAAGTAGGCAGATTGTAGGCAGATCATTTGACGGAATACAGGCAGATTGCAGGCAGATTGCAGGCAGATTGTATGCAGATTGTAGACAGATTACAAGCAGTAAGTAGGCAGATTGCAGGTAGATTGTATGCAGACTGTATGCAGATCGTTTGACGGATTGCAGGCAGATTACAGGCAGATTGCAGGCTGATTGCAGGCAGATTGTATGCAGATTGTAGACATATTACAAGCAGTAAGTAGGCAGATTGCAGGAAGATTGCAGGCAGATTGTATGCAGATTGTAGGATGGATTACAGACAGATTACAAGCAGTAAGTAGGCAGATTGTATGCAGATTGTAGGCAGATTGTAGGATGGATTACAGACAGATTACAAGCAGTAAGTAGGCAGATTGTATGCAGATTGTAGGCAGATTGTAGGATGGATTACAGACAGATTACAAGCAGTAAGTAGGCAGATTGTATGCAGATTGTAGGATGGATTACAAGCAGTAAGTAGGCAGATTGTATGCAGATTGTAGGATGGATTATAGACAGATTACAAGCAGTAAGTAGGCAGATTGTAGGCAGATTGTATGCAGATCATTTGACGGAATACAGGCAGATTGCAGGCAGATTACAGGCACATTGCAGGCACATTGCAGGCACATTGCAGGCAGATTGTAGGCAGATTGTAGACAGATTACAAGCAGTAAGTAGACAGATTGCAGGCAGATTGTAGGCAGATTGTAGGATGGATTACAGACAAATTACAAGCAGTAAGTAGGCAGATTGCAGGCAGATTATATGCAGATTGTAGCATGGATTACAGACAGATTACAAACAGTAAGTAGGCAGATTGTATGCAGATTACAAGCAGTAAGTAGGCAGATTGTATGCAGATTGTAGGATGGTTTACAGACAGATTACAAGCTGTAAGTAGGCAGATTGCAGGCAGATTATATGCAGATTGTAGCATGGATTACAGACAGATTACAAGCAGTAAGTAGGCAGATTGTATGCAGATTACAAGCAGTAAGTAGGCAGATTGTATGCAGATTGTAGGATGGATTACAGACAGATTCCAAGCAGTAAGAAGGCAGATTGTATGCAGATTGCAGGCAGATTGTAGGATGGATTACAGACAGATTACAAGCAGTAAATTGGCAGATTGTATGCAGATTATAAGCAGTAAGTATGCAGATTGTAGGCAGATTGTAGGATGGATTACAGACAGATTACAAGCAGTAAGTAGGCAGATTGTATGCAGATTGTATGTAGATTGTAGGCAGTTTGTAGGATGGATTACAGACAGATTACAAGCAGTAAGTATGCAGATTGTAGGATGGATTACAGACAGATTACAAGCAGTAAGTAGGCAGATTGTATGCAGATTGTAGGATGGATTACAGACAGATTACAAGCAGTAAGTAGGCAGATTGTATGCAGATTGTAGAAAGATTACAAGAAGTAGGCAGATTGTATGCAGATTGTAGGCAGATTGTAGGATGAATTACAGACAGATTACAAGCAGTAAGTAGGCAGATTGTAGGCAGATCATTTGACGGAATACAGGCAGATTGCAGGCAGATTGCAGGCAGATTGTATGCAGATTGTATGCAGATTGTAGACAGATTACAAGCAGTAAGTAGGCAGATTGCAGGCAGATTGTATGAAGATTGTAGGCAGATTGTAGGATGGATTACAGACAGATTACAAGCAGTAAGTAGGCAGATTGTATGCAGATTGTAGGATGGATTACAGACAGATTCCAAGCAGTAAGTAGGCAGATTGTATGCAGATTGTAGGATGGATTACAGACACATTACAAGCAGTAAATAGGCAGATAAAATGTAGATTGTAGACAGATTACAAGCAGTAAGTAGGCAGATTGCAGGCAGATCGTATGCAGATTGTAGGATGGATTACAGACAGATTACAAGCAGTAAGTAGGCAGATTGCATGCAGATCATTTGACGGATTGCAGGCAGATTGCAGGCAGATTACAGGCACATTGCAGGCAGATTGTATGCAGATTGTAGGATGGATTTCAGACAGATTACAAGCAGTAAGTAGGTAGATTGCAGGCAAATTGTATGCAGATTGTAGGATGGATTACAGACAGATTACAAGCAGTAAGTAGGCAGATTGTATGCAGACTGTATGCAGATCGTTTGACGGATTGCAGGCAGATTGCAGGCAGATTACAGGCATATTGTATGCAGATTGTAGACATATTACAAGCAGTAAGTAGGCAGATTGCAGGAAGATTGCAGGCAGATTGTAGGATGGATTACAGACAGATTACAAGCAGTAAGTAGGCAGATTGCAGGCAGATTGTAGGATGGATTACAGACAGATTACAAGCAGTAAGTAGGCAGATTGTAGACAGATTGTATGCAGATTGTAGGATGGATTACAGACAGATTACAAGCAGTAAGTAGGCAGATTGTATGCAGATTGTAGAAAGATTACAAGCAGTAAGTAGGCAGATTGTATGCAGATTGTAGGCAGATTGTAGGATGGATTATAGACAGATTACAAGCAGTAAGTAGGCAGATTGTAGGCAGATTGTATGCAGATCATTTGACGGAATACAGGCAGATTGAAGGCAGATTACAGGCATATTGCAGGCACATTGCAGGCAGATTGTAGACAGATTACAAGCAGTAAGTAGACAGATTGCAGGCAGATTGTATGCAGATTGTAGGCAGATTGTAGGATGGATTACAGACAGATTACAAGCAGTAAGTAGGCAGATTGCAGGCAAATTGTATGCAGATAGATTGTAGGATGGATTACAGACAGATTACAAGCAGTAAGTAGGCAGATTGTATGCAGATTGTAGGCAGATTGTAGGATGGATTACAGACAGATTCCAAGCAGTAAGTAGGCAGATTGTATGCAGATTGTAGGATGGATTACAGACAGATTACAAGCAGTAAATAGGCAGATTATATGTAGATTGTAGATAGATTACAAGCAGTAAGTAGGCAGATTGTATGCAGATTGTAGGATGGATTACAGACAGATTACAAGCAGTAACTAGGCAGATTGTATGCAGATTGTATGCAGAACATTTGACGGATTGCAGGCAAATTACAGGCACATTGCAGGCAGATTGTATGCAGATTGTAGGCAGATTGTAGGATGGATTTCAGACAGATTACAAGCAGTAAGTAGGCAGATTGCAGGCAAATTGTATGCAGATTGTAGGATGGATTACAGACAGATTACAAGCAGTAAGTAGGCAGATTGTATGCAGACTGTATGCAGATCATTTGACGGATTACAGGCAGATTGCAGGCAGATTACAGGCATATTGCAGGCAGATTGCAGGCAGATTGCATGCAGATTGTAGACAGATTACAAGCAGTAAGTAGGCAGATTGCAGGCAGATTGTATGGAGATTGTAGGCAGATTGTAGGATGGATTACAGACAGATTACAAGCAGTAAGTAGGCAGATTGCAGGCAGATTGTATGCAGATTGTAGGATGGATTACAGACAGATTACAAGCAGTAAGTAGGCAGATTGTATGCAGATTGTAGGATGGATTACAGACAGATTACACGCAGTAAGTAGGCAGATTGTATGCAGATTGTAGGATGGATTACAGACAGATTACAAGCAGTAAGTAGGCAGATTGTATGCAGATTGTAGAAAGATTACAAGCAGTAAGTAGGCAGATTGTATGCAGATTGTAGGCAGATTGTAGGATGGATTACAGACAGATTACAAGCAGTAAGTAGGCAAATTGTAGGCAGATTGTATGCAGATCATTTGACGGAATACAGGCAGATTGCAGGCAGATTACAGGCACATTGCAGGCAGATTGTATGCAGATTGTAGACAGATTACAAGCAGTAAGTAGACAGATTGCAGGCAGATTGTATGCAGATTGTAGGCAGATTGTAGGATGGATTACAGACAGATTACAAGCAGTAAGTAGGCAGATTGCAGGCAAATTGTATGCAGATAGATTGTATGCAGATTGTAGGATGGATTACAGACAGATTACAAGCAGTAAGTAGGCAGATTGTATGCAGATTGTAGGATGGATTACAGACAGATTACAAGCAGTAAGTAGGCTGATTGTATGCAGATTGTAAAATGGATTACAGACAGATTACAAGCAGTAAGTAGGCAGATTGTATGCAGATTGTAAACAGATTACAAGCAGTAAGTAGGCAGATTGCAGGCAGATTGTAGGCAGATTGTAGGATGAATTACTGACAGATTACAAGCAGTCAGTAGGTAGATCGCAGACAGATTGTATGCAGATTGTAGGCAGATGGTAGGATGGATTACAGACAGATTACAAGCAGATTGTATGCAGATTGTAGGATGGATTACAGACAGATTACAAGCAGTAAGTAGGCAGATTGTATGCAGATTGTAGACAGATTACAAGCCGTAAGTAGGCAGATTGCAGGCAGATTGTATGCAGATTGTATGCCGATCGTTTGACGGATTACAGGCAGATTGCAGGCAGATTACAGGCACATTGCAGGCAGATTGCAGGCAGATTGTATGCAGATTGTTGGATGGATTACAGACAGATTACAAGCAGTAAGTAGGCAGGTTGCAGGCAGATTATTGTCAGTATATAGGCAGTATATAGGAGGTGCTGAGACAGTGCATCAATGGGGACTACATTGAGGGCTCGATGGAGGGGGTTATTTGCTGCGGGGAGTGGGTCGGGTGCTCTTACCTAGGTTTCTTTATGGAAAATGGCAGTGAGAAACATGTGGTGGCTGAATCCTCCCTTGCACGGCCTCTCAAATCACTCCACCTCCCTACTGCTCGTCGTGTCGTCCAACCAATGGGGTGGCTGGAATAGGCATTACAAGCAGTAGAGTTCCCCATCTCCCGCGAGTACGTCATCGACTGAATCACGTGACCGGCGTCTCGGGAGCGCGCACGTCGGGCTCCATCAAGCGCGGTGCACCATGGGAGAAAACCCCGGTGCACCTTGGAAGAAATTTTATAAGTTGCTGAAACGCTGGAACGGTGAGTAGAAACCATCGTTAAAAGCCATTTAAACTTGTGCATAGTAATGTTTGCTTTAGAAGGGGGACTGGGCAAAAAAAAAAATTCACTTCTGCCTCGGGACAACCCCTTTAAGTTTCTTCTGTTGCTTTTGGTGGCCTATAGAAACCCCCTATCAGGAGTTTGTTATTTTTTTCTCCCTGTATTTCTACCCACGGAGATTCCACCTGTTCATCTCCTTTAGCTATATCTTCATTGCGGTTTGACACCTCTTCTATCCACCTTAATAATACGTTTTCAGTTTCTTCTGTTGCTTTTGGTGGCCTATAGAAAACCCCGATCAGGATTTTATTTTTTTCTCCCTGTTTTTCTACCCACGGAGATTCCACCTGTTCATCTCCTTTAGCTATATCTTCTCGTAGCCTCAGCATTAGGTACAATTCTAGGCATTTGTTTTTTGACAATGAGTGTATATTATGCAGGCGAGGATCCGCTTTGCTAAAGACTCTGTATCACACAACTCCTCTAGCTGAGTGAAGGAAACATCAAGTGCTCCATTGCTGAAAAAGTTTTGGAACCACTGGTCTAGGCTTTATGTATTGTTGTTTGGTGATTGCTAATTCCTTAGCAACTATGATTGACCATTTGTGGATATATAGATACAGTCGACCGAAAATCGCTACATTTGTGTGCAAGAGCACTAAAGCTCAATCCTGAATGGAGACACTGACTAGAGAAAGCTCACTATCACATCCATTCTTTCAATTATCAAAGGTACCAGGTCTCTGTGTGCCATACGGGTTTGCCAGAGCCTGTTGGGAAGGGTCACTATATATACCCACCCCCAAATAAGGTTACACTTGCAAAACCAGTAGGGTAGTCCCCCTACGTATGTGCCTGTGTATGAGGGGTGATGATGAGCGATACAGCTATAGGGTGATCGAGCTCTGGGCTTACAGCTAACTCCAATCAATGTGCAGCCTTGGGGCTCATTCATATGGGTGTATGAAATTTCAGTACTTGAAATATGCAGTTTTTTTACTGCATTTATATGAGCGGATACCAGCAAGCGTTCGCGTACAGAACGTATTTTAATATGCACAAGGCTGGGAGAGGGCAAGCAACAGGCTGATACGTCACCGTTACTTCACCCGCTTGCATGTAACACCTTCCTGTGGAATAGAATGGCAAGTAAATGCCAAATTAGTGCCAGCTGTCTTCTTTCCCCAGCGTTATATGCAGAGTAACTTCCTCACCCTCCCCTCCCTTTTTTCAGCTGCCATACAGTCTATGGTAGCTTCCTGCATAACACGGACAAAGATGGAGCAAGACCTGTCTTGTCACGGATGAAAATTTTGCGCGGAAAAAACCCATTTGTCTGAACGAACTCAAAGGCATTGCTTTGTTGTGTTATGAATGAATGCAGGAATAAGGGCTCATTCACACTAGTGCTTTCAGTCCTGTTTTTTGCTATTTTGTCGTGCGAACAGCAAAATGGAAAGAAAAGGCTTCCGTTTTCAAGTCCACAGAAATGTATTGGAGGGGAAGGATTTCATTTTCAATCCATCTCCATTCCGGTTTTTATACTGGATCACAAGCGCAGACTGCTACACTTTTGTTTCCATTTTCTGAAACGGAATACAGATGGGTCCTTTTTTTTATTGCATTGTACTCAATGGGAGGCGGATGGAACTTGATGACAACCTGTTTTCCATTTCCCGCTTTGGCTTTTTTCTTGTGGTGGTGGCTCAGTGGTTAGCACTGTTGGCGTGCAGTGCTGGGGTCCTAGGTTTAAATCTCATCAAAGACATCAACTTTTAAAAACTCCATATAGCCATCACCCTTGGTCAGATTTGAACCTACAACAGCAGCAGTGCTAACCACTGAGCCACCATGCCTCTGCTTTAAGTACCAGTGTTAGCACAACATAGCGCTATATGTATATTCTTGTTGTTCCAAATTAAGAGGCAGACAAAGGAAGGGGCTACTTCTATCACCTATCACATCCTTGCAATGTGATTGCGGGGTCCCAATCAGTTGCTATGGCACCCAGAAGCTTGGATATACCCTTCGGGTATGCTGGCCGTGGTGGCCGATGAGGCACAGCCTCTGGCTGACCTCATAGGCTTTCTAATGTACTACTATAGTGAAGTCCAGGAATTACATACACTGACACCAACATGCGTGTGACATGTTGTGCTCCTGGGACCTGTAGTTCTATGGGTTTACAGCAGCACACTGCCACAGGTGTGGGATGATTGAGCTGGCTTGGTGTAGAGTTCTCCAGCCAACCAATCCCCGTCGGTCTGCTGCAAATAGATAACAGCCCCTCTTGCTGAAGGGTTCTGGTCATTTATCCATTTGTCATTTATCTCATTGCCTCTAAGAGCGCTGGTGCTTGGAGTCATTCATGTTCTGCTTCGGTGTAAGCTGCATGCATGAGGTTCTGGGTGGGATTCCCTTGTCTGTTTGTTAGTGTGAACAGTGATGTGTTCAGACATTAAGTGTGAACTGTCCCGTTGTTTTTCCCTTGTCTAATGTTCCTGCCTGTTTCCATCTTGGGCTAGCCAACCCCTTAGGTTACAGTGTTGGGGCATCCCTATTAGGATGATCATTGATCACCCCACTTGTAGGCGGGGTTCCCTTTTTGGGGTTTTAGTTGTCTTGTTAGAGTAGGGACTCGAAAGATGACATGGGTTTGTGGGCTTACATATTCTGGCCAAAATACAACCCTATACCTCGTATATACTAACTTATTAGATATTTATAAGTGATGATCGTTCCTATGTAAGAGAACAGGAATGATCATCACTGGGATGACAGTTGTCCTGTGTAAAAGGGCCCTAACTCCAGTAACCGAGGCCTTTTACAGGTCTTTCTAAAAACTCTAATGCAGAGAAAAAATTTTTTGCCAACATCAATTCCCTGGTTGCCTTAGGGCTCATGCACATGACCAGGTTACAGCATGTAGGAAGGATGTTTCCATATATACCATACCTGATGGATGTGCACAGTAGTATACAGGGGCTATAAACCTTTGTACTAAGGAAACTAAAGGCCCTTTTACGCACAACGATTATCACTTAAAATTTGTCCCAACGGCCAAAAATGAGCAATGACCATTACATGTAACCGCGGGTATCGTGCACTTTTCGTTTGAACAATGGATTTTAGTTCACTTAAAATCCATTGTTTAGCCACGGAAAGACTGTACAAATACATTCCGTTTGAATGTATTTCGCTCATCTTGCAATAGATGAGCATTTTTACACTACCCTTGAGGAGAGTAATGGAATGTGTTGGCAGCCTCAAGGAGAACAATGGAGTGTGTGCAGCTGTTTACACAGCTAGGCATATGTTTAAAACACACACTGGGCTCGGCAAACAACTCCGGGGGTCCTTTTACATGCAAAACAAGATAATAATGAGTTAATGGGCATTAATTAACCTCATCCTCCAAAGCACTCCAGCATAGGGTTTGAGTAAATCAGGCCACTACACTATATGTTAGGTCCTCTGGCTGAAAGCTGCTCCTGTCTATGACCCTAGCCTTAGGCAGAAAGGTTCTATGCAGTGAGCCCGAAAATTGCTATGGCTTCAGAAATTACAGATAGATCTTCTATCCTTAACCGTCTGGGTCCAGTGTATTACATCTGAGGAACTAGACGATTGAGCAATCTCCTACGTCTATACTTTTGCGATATTGGATCCTTTGCAGCTAAGCTCTCAGATTTGATCTGATAAGTTAGTTGAGACCCTTTGGGTCTCTGACGGTAAGGCTGTCTGTCCATGGGCAGGTTTGAATTGCATTCCCCGCGGTGATAATCCAGCCACGGGGAACGCAGTGAAAGCTCTCTGCAGCGGGTTACCGCAACGCCCAAGGACAGGCAGACTAATAAGTTCTCAATATTGTCTCTGGAATTTCTGTGAAGGAAGGTTAAAGGCAGGGGCGTAACTACATGGGCCCCCACTCATCACTATGGTTCTTGCAAATACAATCCCCAGTGGCATTGGAAGAACATTATGTAAGACATTCAATGGAAATAAAGACACAGACACAAAGATTTATGGAGAAAGAACATTTTATTTCTAGTTATAGGAGATAATAAATTTTATTATGGGGAATTTGGAGGCTGAGTTGATCCAGAGGAAGGCGAAAACCCTTTAAGGAAAAAGCCAATTATCCTTGTATAAAGGGAAAAAATTCCTTCCTGACCCCAAATATGGCGATCGGAACAAATCCCAGGATCGAAGCCGACATCTGATCTATCTGACTTTTTAAAATGTGTTATTGTTTTCATAAATCTATTACCATCTGTTAGTGTGAAATATAAAGTGTATTGAACTAAACCTATTTATAGACTGTGTTGATCCAGAGGAAGGCGAAAACCCCCTTTAGGAAAGAGCCAATCATCCTGTTTCAAGGGGGGAAAATTCCTTCCTGATCCCAAATATGGCAACCAGAATAAATCTCAGAATCAAACGCCAGCAGCTCACCTCCCTAGTGTATGTGATGTCAGCTAAAGTTTGTGTTTCATTTTTATGTTTGTATTATATTATTTATGTGGCTGTTTCCTTATAAATAAAACCTAACCCTATTTAAGGCTGTGAGTTGATCCAGAGGAAGGCAAAAACCACCTTGAGGTATGAGCCAATTGTCCTCAAGTTGGAAAAATTCCTTCCTGATCCCAAATATGGCGATCAGAGCAAGTCCCAAGATCAAAGCCGACAACTACACCTATCTGTGTGTGCATACTCGTGTCTATGTATGTGTTTGTATTTATACTTGTGTTTAATCTGGTGTGGTGTAGACTACTTACCCGGCCTGTGCCGAGGTCTTACTAGTAACCAGGAGTTCAGGGATAATAGTCACTCGGGCTATTTTTCCTGAACTCGCCAGCTACAAATCAAGCACAGGCCGCTCCTGGTGGTGTAGAAGGTCTTCAGGAGAGGATGATGTTCAAGTCAGCCGGAGGAGGTCAAGGTAGCTGATGTTAGCATGCAGGGTACAGATGGTGGAGAGAGGATGTTGTTGGTAAGCGGAGCTCTTCTACAGCAGCAGAGTCGCAGGTTCAGGAGACAGTTGACGCGGGCTTAGTCTATAAGAAATAAGAGAGAAAATTGTTAGTTTTACCAGTTGTGGATACAAACAAGTGAACTACTGTAATATGACGATTTGTATCAGGAGCTGATTTATATTTGATATACAAAAAAAAGTTATTTTCTGCAACTGTGACTCTACTATGAGTTATTAGCAGTTTTGTGATTGTGGAAGCCATAATGGAGGCCATATTGCTTGCCAACCAGATATATCAAAATCTCAGAAGGGAATGACTCAAAGGGGGAAAATTACAGGGCATTTTATGCCAGATTCTGGCATAAAAGGTCAAATCATTTGGCAGAAGCCCGGCTGTTCTGTTGCAGTGTATTAATGGTAGGTGTCCTTTGTGTATAGGAATGTATTGTTGTACAGATAGGTATATGTAGGTGTACAGATATAACTTACCAGATGGTTGTGGCTTCCTTCACAATCGGATTCTTCTCATCATCCTAGGAAGAAGCAGAAACATAATTATTGGAAAAGAAATAAAAATGTAGCTGAGGAGGGAAAAGACTGCGGACCAGGCATGGTGACACGAAGCAGGGTTATTATATGACCACCTGTGCTGTCTGACACAAGAGGAACAATAATGATGAACACAGAGGTCAAAATGAAGAACATTATCCCTAGAGGAGGAAGATCTTACCGGGTCCAACTTGGTGAAGTGTACGATAATCCGTCTATCGGGTGAAGGGGTGTCTTATCCTCTAGCCACAGCATGTCCCGATTCTCCAAAACTTCCCTGAATGGTTTGAATGGTGGCCGTGCTCTTTTAAGTTCCAGCACCTCCCAATCTATGGTGTCGAAGAACTGGTGACCTCGGATGTTCCTGTAGACACCCAGCCTCTCCTCAGGCTTCTTACGTAGCAGTCTCTCCAGAAGATGCTTCACATCAGCATCAAGCCAAGGTGGGAATTTTGGCTCCTTTCTGGTGATGGCTTTGATGACTTTTCTCCTGATGGAGCCGTAATAGAAAGGGGACTGGGAACTTCCGCCCAGGACACAGAGGGAGCAGGACGTGTCTCTCAGAGCTCCTGCGATACAACTCCCAGAGACACCGGGACCCTCTGGTGACCCACAAAAAAAGCAGCTGCGGGGGACGGACATCTCCCCTGCTTGCTTGGCGGAGGACCCCCACATCCGAGGGGTACTCGGAAAGCCCCCGGCGAACCACCCGACCCGCGGGAAAAGGAGAGAAGGAGCGGGACGCGACCGGGAAGAATAACAAGACCCCGACCCCAATAGCCACCGGGATCTTACCTGCCTGGAGGGTATCCGGAAGGGCGCGCGGACCCGCCGACTTCTGCCAGAGGCGCACCGGGAGCACTCGCGGCGCCGCGACATAGGCCGCACCTGAGACCGCGGCCTAGATTTCCGGCCGCGTGAGCCGCGACCACCGCCGACCGGGCCGCAAGGAGGGTGAGAGCCTCGGGGAGCAGCGGAGAGGCACGGGAGCCCCACCGAGGGTAAGGTGACACATCGGGGGGCCGCCAGAGAGCCGGGGCCAGACAGCGGTAGAGGCCGGACGGCGATAGAGGCTGCGACCCCACACCCCAACAGACAAGGCCCCCACTCAGCGCCAGACGGGAAGTGAAGCCCTGGGAGGCTTCCGAACGGCCCAAGGGACATCCCTGCAGCGGCGGTCCTACAGGGGAGCAGCCGGAACGTTGCGGCCTAGCGGCGCTTGAAGCCGCGGCCTAGATTTGAGGCCGTGACGTCAGAGACAAACCCCGCCCGTTATAAGAGTCAGGGGGAGGAGCCGAATAGAAGCCACAGTAGGGGAAAACCCCAAGCATCATAACAGACATAAAAGAAAGGGTCTCAAAACTGGGAACACAAACAAAAAACTACAGGAAAACATAGCCCTCCCCCCGAAATCTACCCGAAGCCCACTCTAAGCACAAACAATATCCAAACAAGACAAAAAACACTGGGAAAGTGGGAAAGAAGGAAAACAAGACAGAAATAGCAAAGGAAAAGCCGGAACCTGACATAAAGACACTAAACAAAAAAGACATGAACAAATAGATCTAAGATAAAAAGCCACATCCACAACAAAAAATAAACCACCAACAACCCGAAACAGGAAACAACTTCTAACACAACAAATTCGCACAAAACACTCGACACCGAGAAGTCATTAAAGAAAAATGGACAAATATCTAAACGAAAGAAGTGCAGGCACCCCAACACGAGCAACCCGCCAGTCAGACATAGACAAAACAACCACAGGTGGAAAACAAAAAAGTAGACCCGTCAAAAACATCAAGGAAAAGGAGAGTAAGACTGCGCATCAATCTGCATCCCCTTCAAAAAATACTCCACCACGCGCTGCGGTTTCACCAAGCTCTGACTACGAAGCAATGGACACTTCTTCTATACAAACTAACGAACAACCAACGAACAGTGCAGAAATGACGCAGGCGACACTAGTGGCACAAGAGGTCTCAAAAATGCTTCTCCCCTTATTTGATAACAGACTTGAGGCGCTGCACAAATCCATAAACTCAGCAATGTCACAAATAACAGATAACACCCAAAGGCTGACAGAATTAGAAACAAAAAACCAGAGCATAGAACAGACCATCACAACGCTAGAAACCGCGCTACAAAGAAGCCAGACAGAAACTGAAATGCTCCGGGAAAAAGTCGACGATCTGGAGAATAGACACCGTCGCAATAACCTCCGCTTCGTGGGAATACCGGAGACAGTATCTAACAGCCAGCTTATAGCCTACTTAACCACGGATCTACCGCAAGCGCTACAGATCGATATATCCAATGACCCCCTAACAATAGAAAGAGCCCACAGAATCGGCCCACCAGGGGATGGGCGTAACAACAGAAGCAGACCTCGCCCAGTGATAGCAAAATATATGCACTGGACAACAAAAGAAGCAATTCTACGAGCCTACAGACGACAAGGAGAACTGATAATACAAGGGGCAAAGATCCTGCTGTTCCAAGACTTCTCGGTGGCGGTGTCACAGAAGCGCAAACTGTTCACCCCGATCTGCCAAAGCTTGCACGAACGAAACACACGCTTCCAATTGCTGTACCCAGCAAAACTCCGGATACAAGACGGTAACAAATCCTTAATATTCAATACCCCGGAGGAAGCAAGAAGACACCTACAGATGGAGGGGAACGGAGAACAAGGCTGAAAAAGAATGAAAAAAAGGAACTGTAATGTTGCTCTTTATTACAATCCTGTCCCAAATACAGTGGATGTGGCGCACGCCACGCAAAAAAGAAAAGGCGAAATAGATGTTTAAAGTTTACATGTTTATTATTACTATGTTTCTCACATTTTTCATTTTTTTTTCTTTTTTTCCGACCCATCTGACCTTTAAAAAACGGACCACTAGGAGGATCAGGAGGCCCCGCAGGCACGGCACGATCAACATCCAGTTGCATCCGCGGCTCGCTGGGACCGAGGGATGCGACAAAAAAAAAGAGGCAAAAACTACGGTAACTATGACCAAACTACACTTACCAACATGCCTAGAGACTTAGAAACAACAGAATACCAAACACCCACCACAATACAAACACTATCTTGGAACGTAGACGGACTTAACACACCCATTAAACGGAAAAAAGTACTGACACATCTAAAACGATACAAGCCAGACATAATATTCCTGCAGGAAACACACTGGAAGAAAGAGGGGAAGGGAGAACTGAGAGCACCATGGATAGACGCATGTTACACAGCCTCACACACATCAGCGTCACGAGGGGTAGCCATCCTGACCAGAAAAAATATGCCACACACAATACTGCAAAGCATAGCGGACCCAGAGGGAAGGTACCTAATAGTGAGAATGAAAATGGATGAACAAACGTACGCCTTGGTGAACGTCTATGCCCCCAACACTGATCAACCAGCATTTTATGTCACACTAATAGAAAAACTACAACCATATCTAAGCGACAGAATAATCCTGGGGGGCGATTTTAACAGCATACAAGACGAAACACTAGACAGAACGGGACCATCTACCCAAGCAACCTCAACCACACATGCACTACTAACACTTAAAGAACAACTCAGTGTATGTGACCCATGGCGACTCTTGAACCCCACTAGCAAAGAATACACATGCTGCTCCAACGCCTACCACTCATTCTCACGCATAGACTTCTTCTTAATATCAAACAGCATTTTTGAATACCACTACCAATCGGAAATTCACCCAATATCCCTTAGCGACCACGCGCCGATAGTAATGAGACTACAACTGAGAACCCCGCAAAGGCTAACCAAAATATGGCGCTTCCCCTCATTCCTATGGGAATCAGAGGACTTTAGAGCATACCTGAAAATCCACTGGAACAACTACGCAGACGACAATAATGCGCATATAGACAACACAAACCTATTCTGGCAGGCTTCAAAAGCAGTGATGAGGGGCCACATCATAAGCTACTTGTCCCATAGGAGGAAAAAATTCCAAACGGAGTTTGAGGCACTACATCATTCCCTCCTAGAAGCACAAAAGGAACATACGAACTCCCACAATGACAACTCATACCAAACCCTTCTTACAGCGAAACACCTACTAAATACGTTTGTACACACTCACGCACATTGGCAAAACCAATTAACAAAGAACAAATTTTACAGGTGGGGTAATAAGACGGGACGCTTGCTAGCCAATTTGTCCAAACAAAGACAGCCACACAAGCCAATATTGACCTTAAGACATATTAATGGGGATAGTCTTACAACAAAACAAGAAGAGGTGGCTCAAATACTGCACGAATACTTCGAAAATCTATATAGGGCAGAACCAACAAACGTACAAGACATAAATAACTTCTTAGAATCCGTGAATCTACCAAAACTAACAGAAGAGCAAAAATCCCTACTAGACGCCGACATACACGAGGAGGAGGTACGAGAGGCGATTACAACAGCACAAGGGGGGAAAACACCGGGCCCCGACGGATTCTCCGCAGAATATTATAAAATACTAATAGCAGACATTGTGCCAGTCCTGACTCAACTCTACAACACAATATACACACACAACACACAGACAGAAGACTTTGGAACATCGAGAACGATACTGCTTCCCAAACCAAACAAGGACCTGACAGACCCAAGATCCTACAGACCAATAGCACTGCTAAACTGTGATTACAAGTTTCTGTCCAAGATACTAGCCAACAGACTCCAGCTAATCCTCCCATCCATACTAGACCCAGCACAGAAAGGCTTTACACAGGGGAGGAGTGCTCTAAAGAACATCAGAGCCGCCATAGCGGCGACGGTGGCAGCACAAAACCCCGAGGGCCAGACTACGATGTTACTGAGTCTGGACGCAGAAAAAGCCTTCGATAAGATGGCCTGGCCATTCTTAAACATAATATTGGAAAAAAGAGGTTTTGGACAGATCTTTGCGAATTACATAGACACGACGCAAATGAACGCCACTACCACCCTCACAGTCAACGGCCTTAACACCCCCAACATAGATCTATTTAGAGGAGCCAGACAAGGGTGCCCTCTCTCACCACTGTTATTTAATCTATCAATAGACCCCCTACTTAGATACCTGACACAAACGACACTCTTTACAGGGGCGACCTGCGGTGGTACTAAGATAAAAGTTGAAGCATTTGCAGACGACCTCCTATTGGTGATAAATAACCCCAGGGAAACACTAACCCCCATATTACAAGAAATCAAGAAAATCGGTAAACTCTCGGGCTACACTTTAAATCTAGACAAAACAGAGGCTTTGCTTCTCAGAGGACCGGCCAAACCCCCGTGGTCAACACAATATCCATTCAAGTGGGAAAAACATGCTATACAATACTTGGGGGTACAAATCACAAGAAGCCCACTCAAACTATATAACACAAATATAGAACCCCACATCAAAAAACTAGAAACTACCCTAAACACATGGAAAAACTTCACGATCTCTTTCTTGGGAAGGATAAGCCTAATAAAAATGATAGAATTTCCCCGCTTATTATATATCCTACACTCGCTACCCATATTTTTAAAACTAAAAGATATAAAAAGAATAAACTACCTATATAGGAACTTTATATGGGGGGGAAGAAGACCGCGTATTGCGCTCAAAGCGCTACAGAAACATAGAGAGAACGGAGGAACTAACTTACCTAATCTCAGAGACTATAATTTAGCAGCCCAGGCGCGAATCATCCACGACTGGATTCACGATAAGTCATACTTTACAAACAGACCACTTGAACAAGAGATGGTCGGCGCAACACGACTCCAGAATATCCTCCACCACACATATGCAGAACTCCCAGAAAAAACTAAAAAGAATCCCTTGATACTGACGGCCTGGAAAACATGGAATAAACTGCGCAAAGATAGCCAAACATCGCCACAAACATCACTGTATTTGTCACTAATGAACAACCCCAATTTCCAGGACGGTAATCCCCACAATATATTTAGGGAATGGGGGGCCCAAGGAATACATACTATAGATAAACTATTACACATAAGAGAACGACGAGTTTTAACACACGACGAAATGAAACAAAAATACCCCGAACTCCGAATTCCACTATTCTCGTACCTGCAAGTCAGACATTACATCACAGAACTCATACCACGACTACAAGAACCTGATTGGGTACAAACAGGCGACACTTGGATGACCAGGAAAACGGGTCCGCGGGGCATGATCTCAAAGCTATACAGGGCAATAAGAAATATGAGAGAGCAGGAGGATATTGATCCGGGGGTGGGCAAATGGGCCACGGACAACCCCGATTTCACACCGACGCTGATAATGAAATCCCTAACCTCGGCACATAGGTATTTACCATCGGCCAGGTTCTTAGAGATGAGATTGCAAATTGTTCATAGATCATACCTAACCCCAAGCAGAGGATACCACATAGGAATTTACAATACCTCAAACTGCTTCAAATGTCAAGCACCACACGCAAACCTATACCACAGTTTGTGGACATGCCCCTCAATACAGGAATTTTGGACACGAATAGGCGACTACACAAAAACACACTTGACGAACTTTTGCCCACAAGAACCAACATGGGCAATACTTGGCTATTTAGATCCCGAAATCTATCACTGCTCAAGGGGTGTCAGGAAATTACTGCACTTCATAGCAGCGGCAGGACTAAAGGCCATTTTACAGACATGGATACAACCAACAGGGCCTCCATTTGGACTGTTCCTGGACAAGCTAGCGTTTCTGTTTCAAATGGACTGGGCAGAAACATCGCTTTTTAAAGAAAAAAAGGTACAAGCCTTCTTTGAAACCTGGGGGAGTTTCATTCAATTATTACCACAAAGGGTAAAAGATAGACTGAGAAGCTCCTTCCACTATACTTGCTGGTTCCAGGAACAGGTGGCAATAGGAGACATACCTATCTAGGGTGAAACACAGACCGTGCCGTAGCCGTGCGGGGCCTCCACAAAGTTTTGCAGATCCTCAACAAACAGGTCAGTAGACCAAAAAAACAAAAACTTGTGGTCAAAGTGGGTCAAAAGTTTTGATTTAATATGTATAGTTTGTTTGATTTAATGTTTTATTTTATGTTTTATAAAAATATAAAAAATGCAGGTTGATACAAGAAACAAAGAAAAACCCTGCAAAACTACGAGAACACTGAATGTATGTTTTAACCTGTTTAATAAAGACAAATTTAAAAAAAAAGAAAGGGGACTGTCCTGCCGCCATCCAGGATACGACAATTCCCAGGCTCCACCAGTCGACTGCTGTGTCGTAGTCTTCTTCAAGAAGCACTTCTGGGGCCATGAATTGAAGTGTGCCCGTCACTCCACTGATCTTGTTAGACGAGGTGACACCGTCTTGGGCCAGCCCCAGGTCAATCAGGCGGATGTGTCCAGATCTGTCCAGCATGATGTTGTCTGGCTTTATGTCACTGCAATGAAAAAAAGAGACATGTTAATCTGTTCATTGATACAGAGGTCTTAGGTATGTACCACAGAAAAAAGGCCTAATTGAGGATTCTGGGAAAGTCTGGAACCCATTGCAAGGAAAAAGAGAAATGTGGAAAAGTTTTGCTTACCGATGGACGATGCTGCGTTGATGCAGGAACTGGAGGCCGCATGCTATCTCCGCTGTGTAGAATCTGAGAGAAGAGTGTAGTATCAATGACATGAAATCAGTCCGCTGACATCATGTCACCATCAAAGTGTCCGTCACCACCAGAAGAGAAGAGGCAGCCTGTATGCCCTCCACTCTTCTATATTTGTCATGTCACCCTCAGTCCCCCCAACCCCTGGTTAGTCATTTACTCACCTCACATGGTTGATGTCCAAGCTGCCGCACATTTTGATCAGCACTCCTAGGCTTCCTCCAAGCAGATACTCTGTGATAAAGTAGACTCGGTCTGCAGACTGCTGTGCGGCATACAGGTGACAGATGAAAGGGCAGTCTTGGGCCTTCTGTAGTATCCGCTGCTCTCTCATTAAGATGTGTGGTTCGCTCCTTGTTTTGTTGACAACCTTGATGGCCATGAAAGTGTTTCTTTTGGGGAATGATGCCAGGACCACCTCAAGAAAACAAATAGGAAATAATCACTGACAGCGACCAGAGGGGAAAATCATATACATTTATTGCATGAGGGATTTATCAATAGGCCGCTTTCAAATTGTGCAAGATTTGTGTGTTTTTAAAGAAAAAATGGGTAAATCGCACATTAGCGAGCATGATATTGGGCCACGTTTCACATTCCGATATCGCGCTTGGTTATGTGTAGGTAGCCTAAGGCTAGTTCCACACATAGCAGCATCTACATGAAAAGAGATGAAAATCATGCTGAAACAACATAAGTTGACATGAAGCAGAGTTACAATCCGCACCATAAGTCAATTTACACAATAGAGTTTTTTCCGTGAGCATAAGGCCTCCTGCAGCGGGCCGACTTACATTGCGAAATCCAGAGCGGGATTCCACCTACGGATTTCACAGCAAATCCAGCCCATAGCATGTTATGGCAAAACGCGATTTCCTGCCCATTAGAGGAAATTAATTGCGATTTTCGCAGGAAAGAAATCACAGCTTTCTGCGATTTGCTGCAGGCTACGCACGGCCGGCTTCCATTGAAGTTAATGAAAAAAGTCATCCATCATGCAAGCCATTCCGCAATCATCATTGCGGAATGGCCACAGGAGCCGTGTCATCGCCATAGCGACAGTGTGGCATCCTCTCAACTGCGCATGCTCCGGGCGGTACATTCGCAGCAGAGAAGGCCGCGTCATTGCCCTACGGATGGCGCAGTGTTCCATGTACTGCGGATGTGCCACCGGGGACATTGGCAGCGAAAGAGAAGATGCCAGATCGGTAACCTAGGGTCACCATATGAGCTGCGGATATATGGGTCATTGCTAAACGACGGCATGTGAAATACAAACAAGTCCTGCAAGGCTTTATTATCATAGCTGCTATAGTACAAGACGCCTACAGGGATATAAAAAGTGTAAAAAAGAAAATATAAAAATAATGTGAAAAACTAACATCATGTAAAACAAAAAAAAACCCTCTTTTTTGTGTTCTTTACCTTATTTGTATAAATTTAAAAAAACGTAAAACCCCACATATTTGGTATCATCATATCTGTAACAACCCGTACAATTAATTTGAACACATTATTTATCCTGCACAGCAAAAAACAATAAAAAAACTACAAAACAGAGGCATAATGCTTATTTTCAACATTTTGCCTCCCAAAAATCACAATAAAAGTGATCAAAAAAGCCGTATGTACCCCAAAATGGTACCAATAAAGACTACAGCTTGTCACACAAAAAACCTTCACAGAGCTCCGTCCACAGAAAAATAAAAAAGTTATAGGACTTTCAATGCAGCGATGTGGGAAAAAATTTTCCAAAAAAGAGTTTTTACTGTGGAAAAGTAGAAAAACCCAAAACAATCATAAGACTTTTGGTATAATTGTAATCGTACCGACCTGCAGAGAAAATGTATCATGTTATTTATGCTGCATGATTAGCGCTGTAAAAAACACATAAAACGAGCAATGACAGAATTGATGGGTTTTCTCTCCCTGCTATCAAAAAACATTTCTAAAGTTGTACAATATAGTATATTTACCCAAAAATGGCACCAATGAAAACTACAGTTCGCTTTGCAAAAAACAACCCCTCAAGCGGCCATGTCGACAGAACAATAAAAAGTTATGGCTTTTAAAAAGTGGAGATAAATATCCCCCCAAATCATTGCGTTCTTATGCCCAAAATTGGCCGTATCCTTAAGGGGTTAAAGCAGCGATTATGGGTGACCGTCGTTCACACATCAGAGTCTTTCATCAGTATTTTGTGAGGCAAAAATGGAAAGTCCAAAGGAAGTAGAATGGGAAGATTTACATTTTGGCTTAAAAATACTAATGTAAAATCCCCCCGTGTGAAGGAGCCCTCGCTGCGCCCCAACCCGAAAATACAAAGTTCTGGAACTTACCTTGCTGAAGCTTCCTCTGCCCAAGATCTGTAGGGCGGTGAAGCGACTGATATCAAAGCTGTGGTGTGGTGGTACGAGGTCCTGGCTGGTGCCCGGTCTTGGCCCCTCATCCTTAGGCTCATCCTCTCCGCTCCTCCTCTTCTTTATTTCCGTGAGTCCACTCACGCTGTCATCTTCTCTCTTTCTCTTTTCTCCAACTCCTCCGTGTCCATTGGACGCCATTATTCACAGTCTTGTACTCTTCAATCCAACCACTGCCGTCGTCAGTTGAAAGGAAATGGCAGTTGGCCGAGTGAAGGTCAAAGGTCAGGGAAGCTGCCAGTACTTTGCTTGCCAGTACCCTGCTCTGCCATATACACAGTGATGTGGGCACCATGAGTGATGGTCTAGTGCCCAATGAAACAGGGAAATTCATAGCTGGTTCTTCTAGTGCCACATTATTAATAGATGGGGTAGGGATGGCACTTCATTTCAGGGTTGGCAGCGGTGCCCGTAGTTCATCAGAACTTCTGGAGTTTTAGAAAACTTGTAGTTGTGTGGAAATTTAAATGAACAGGGTGGAGAAATAACCCATAAATTGTACTACTGAGAGGGATAATAATGCCTGTGAGGGTCATTTTCTGCTCTATTCAATAAGTGTTCATCATCCAGATACATGATGTGTATTTCCATAGGTTACAATGGGCAGCGCCCTCGCCAGCGCAGATCTGGGTGTAGCGAGTGGAGATGCTTCTATGGAGGTCACAGAGGGATTCATCCACAATGGGGGTTTATAGTGAGGTATGAAATGTTAGAAAGGGGTCATATAGAAATGTTAGGAGGGTCTTATAAACAAGCAGTGGTGGTGAGAATTACTGTTGGGGGCTGTAAATTGGCACAGTAATGTGCATACGGCATTATAAGACTTTATTTAGATTGAGCCAATAAAGACTACTATATTAGACAAGTTTGTGAGTCCAATCTGAAGTCTGGGAGAAGGAGAGGTTGTGTACAAGATATCGCCAGGTTTTGGACCTCGAAAGAAGAGCGTGTAGCGTAATACGCTCACTTCTGCACAGTGAATGAGTGTATTTAACACTTGCGCCTGTTCAGAAATGGAGCGTATTTGCGCAGGCACCATTCGTTCGCACAAGCCGGAGGAATCACCGCACCTGATATAAAAGGATACATTGCCTAACATGGTGGCTGTGATTGCAGGTATGCGCTGCACTAAGTGCATTTCCGTGCGGGCAGATATGCGTGCTTCCACACCTCCCATAGACCTCTGTGGGGCTTTTTGGTTCGCAAACATGCACAAGATAAGGCAGGTCCTATTATTTTGCACCCACAGAAAAACAGGAGCAAAAAAAGAAAAGAAAGGGGGTAAAAAGCCCATTGAAATCAATGGGTTCCATTCTCCACGTATCACACTCATCTGTTTAAGCCCTTATATAAGGTGACCATACATCTTCATTTAGGTCAGACAGTCCCGCTTTGTGACCTTTTGTCCAGCTTTCCCAGGGTCGGGACATGGGGTCACCATTTCAAGACGTGGGATCCCCATTAAAGTGATTAGCAGCCAGGGTGCTGCAGCTACACAGCTGGTAATCACTGACTGGCACCGCTGCCAGATACAAACACTGATGGCAGTGTGTGCATCTGGGATCCTCTTCCGCTACTCCCCTAACTTCCAGGGAGTGCTAACACTGGAAGCCTTGGGAGCAGATAAGGGGGAGTGCCGCATAGTGAAAAATCAGCTGCAAGTACGAGGCTAATTTCTAGATTTTGACTGCCTTTTGCATGAAGAAATGCTGCAGAATTTGCTCCCCATCTTTTTTTAAATGGCTTTGTACTTTTTACAACAAAGGAGGTAAAAAAAAAAAAGAAAAAAATCATACGTTGTGATAAGCCACGCCCCTGATCACACCCCTTTGACCCTGACAAAATCTGGTCACCCTACATGCCTACTGTGAAGCTTCTTAAGCCCCAATGCAAAATCTGTGACAAGGCTCCCAGCTATGTCATTTATGACAGTGGTCTCATGTGGCATAAAGGGATCATTTGGTTCCCCTCATGTTTCCAAGTCCAAGTGCAAACTCTGTACCCCCTGTAGCTTGGATATGAAGATTCACATTTGCAATATCCAAGGGGTTGGACAAAAATATGGAAACACTGTACACAGTGCATACCTTAAATTACATGGAATTATAAAATGATGGTTCCATTCTTAGATCTGATGTTGAAAGGTAATAATGAAACAGGGAGAATTGAAATGGAATTATATAGAAAACCAACGTCTGGTAACACGATTCTACATGCCACTAGTGGGCATCCTAATAACACGGTAAGGGCTTATTCAGACTACGGTATATCGGCCAGGTTTTCATGCCCGGCCGATATACGGTGTCCCTCTCTGCAGGGGAAGGAGGCTAGAAGAGCCGGGAGCAGTGCACTGAGCTCACGCCCCTTCTCTGCTTCTTGACGCTATTTGCAATGGGAGGGGGCAGGACGCAGGCAGAGCTGAGACCTGGAACTTAGCTCCGCCCCCACCCCTGAAGTCGCCCTTAAAGTGATACCCACAAGGGAATTTATAAGGGCAAAAAGAGCTTGTAGTGACCCAGTAAGTTATGACGCAGAAAAAAAAAAAAGAAATATACCGTAGGTTGCAAGACCAAGGATAGAAATAATCTATCTTTAACAGAACTGGTAAAAAAGTAGATATGATGGAAAGGGAAAAACTACTGGAGAATAAGAAAGGAATTCTGTCTTGGAAAAAGAGAAAGGGCTCAGTGTTCCCAACAGCCTACATACAACCGTGATTTTATAACATCAAAAAAGCTTTTTTTATATAGGTTCTTGCTAATCTTAAAACAAGATGAGATTATAAATGATAATCAATGTTTGTGGCGAAGAGAAATCAAAATGTAGGTAACATTCTATCACCCAGTTTATATGTATCAAATATAGAAAACATCTCACTGGTTGACATTTAAGGGTTTTTTTAGATGTGGGAACTCTTGTTGCAGTGTGTGGCATTTGGGTTTGAGAAAGGAGAGATTTACCAATAGTGAAGGGATAAAGAGTCTAAAATTAATAGCTTCATAAACTGTAGTTGTGAAAATATAGTATTTGTCATTACATGTACTACGTGTGGGATATACTATGTGGGATGCATTACGAGAAAGATCAGGACACGCATTGCAAAACATGGGAGACAGATGAAAAATTCCAACCCGAGTGGCTCAGGAGCGGCCGGACATTTCTTGGAGGTACACTCAGGTAACATGGAGAGTTTGGCATTTTTTTTGGCATTGAAAAGGTTAATAGTCCCAGAAAGTGCAGAATAAGTAAAGAGATGGTCCCTAATAGAGAAGCCTATTGGATTCTAACACTGAGCACCAGATTCCCAGCAGGAATGAATACAAAGACAGATTTCATATATATTTTTTAAATTCGTCCAATTTTTACATGAAATTAAATATTCTTTGAAAGACCCATGAAATTCATTGCAGCTAGAGCTGGTCATGTGATGAAATAGACTGGAATGAATTGAATATGATAAAAAGAACGAATAAATGATAAATAAAATATATAGAGATAAACAATATGGAAAAACAAAATCCAGTATTTACCGTATATACCGGCGTATAAGACGACTTTTGAACCCCGAAAAATCTGCTCTGCAGTCGGGGGTCGTCTTATGCGCCGGTAATACAAAAAAAAAAAAAGTGTAAAAAAAAAAATTATTACTCACCTCCCACGGCGTTCTGTCGCGCTCCGGCAGGATGTCGCTCGCTCCTCGTCCCCGGCGCAGCATAGCTTTCTGAATGCGGGGCTTGAAATCCCTGCTTCCAGAAAGCTAATACACACGCCGGCAGCCATGACATCATTGAATGGCTGTGATTGGCTAAAGCACACGTGGCTTCAGCCAATCACACTATTCAATGACATCATTGAATGGCTGTGATTGGCTGAAGGCGCACGTATTAGCAATCACACCCATTCAATGATGTCATTG
Source organism: Eleutherodactylus coqui (assembly GCF_035609145.1). Taxonomy (NCBI): domain Eukaryota; kingdom Metazoa; phylum Chordata; class Amphibia; order Anura; family Eleutherodactylidae; genus Eleutherodactylus; species Eleutherodactylus coqui. The sequence goes on along the minus strand of NC_089839.1, from coordinate 212,498,740 downwards.
AATAGTGTGATTGGCTGAAGCCACGTGTGCTTTAGCCAATCACAGCCATTCAATGATGTCATGGCTGCCGGTGTGTGTATTAGCTTTCTGGAAGCGGGGATTTCAAGCCCCGCATTCAGAAAGCTATGCTGCGGCGGGGACGAGGAGCGAGCGACAGCCTGCCGGAGCGAGCGACATCCTGCCGGAGCGCGACAGAACGCCGTGGGAGGTGAGTAATGAATTTTTTTTTTTTTCTCCACTGTATACCGGCGTCTAAGGTGACAGTTGGGGGGTCGTCTTATACGCCCCGTCGCCTTATACGCCGGTATATACGGTAAATTTAATACTAATAATAATAATAATTAAATAATTCAAAAACCAAGTTTTTCTATCACAACATAGTAGGAGACTTGAGACCGGGTAAAAAATGTCACCTCCTAAATAGGGAAAAGGATCTGAGAATAACTGTTCCAATAGAAAGATGCTTGTTCTCTTTCAGACAAGCAAAACAAGCTACTAATTGTGCTAAAATATTAGAAACTCACTTAATAGTTTTAACAAGATGGTATTTTACACCCTTACGAGTAAGAAATAGACGCTTCATTCCAGACGCCCTATGTTGGAGAGGCTGTGGACAAGAGGGATCCCTTTTGCATATATTCTGGTCATGCCCGCTAATTTCATCTTCATCTTTTATTCTCCACGATAAATACATTTTCAGAAACTAGTATCCAAAAGCTCCCGGGTACAGCCCTCCTTCCTCTAGATTTATAAATAAATAAACCTATGGCTGCACAGCCAATAAACAGCAAGCTGCAATGTCCTGTGTTCTCTGACACCTTTCTATCAGACCCAATATTTTTCAGCAATTTTACCTACAGTAGCTGCTCTGTAGATCAGACTATATAGGCAAGCCTTCACTCGCAACCTGCATCAGGAGGCCTTTGCCATTCATGATCCTGTTGGAGATTCATTAGCTGTCCTTCTTTAGACCATTTTTGATAGGTACTAGGCATTACATACTGGGAACACCCCACTGGGCCTGCCATTTTGGACATTCTGTGACATTCTATTCATGAATGAATAGCTAAGAGCTATCTGCCATTGGCTGAGCGCTCCGCCAATATCTAAGCAGTAGCTGCTATTGGCTGAAGCCCTCAGCCAATCTGCACAGCCCTTTCAGGAGGCGGGGATTTTTAAATCCCCGTCTGCTGAAAGAGTTCAGTAGCAGTGCCGGGGAGCCAGCCGGAGGACGCGGCTGACAGCAGGAGAGGTGAGTAACTTTCTTATTATTTTTTTAACCACTTTTTTATGATTATCGGGGAAGGGCTTATATTTCAAGCCCTTCTCCGATAATCATTCTGCAGGGCTTGTCAGAAACCACTGCTTTCAATGGGATCGGCAGCAGTGCCGATCCCATTGAAAGCATTGGGATAGCATGCCGCGGACTTCTGCCGCAGCTGTCACAGCTGGCACAGCTGTGGCAGAAGTCCGCGACATTCTCCATATCTTTTCAATGGGGCTAGCGCTGCTGCCACTGGCCCCATTAAGAAGACTGTCTCTCGCACTGCTCTGTGAGAGTTTTCACTTACTCTCGTAGCACAGTGGAGAAAAAAACGCCGGTGGGTGGGAACCCTTAGAATTGAGGAAAAAAATTCCATCTTGGTTTCATCAGACCAGGGAATCTTGTTTCTCACAGTCCAAGAGTCCTTCAGATGCTTTTTGGTAAACTCCAGGTGGCTTTCATTTGTCTTTTAATGAGGAGAGATTTCTTTCTGTCTACTCTGCCATAAAGCCCAGATTGGTGGAGTGCTGCAGTGATGGTTGACCTTCTGGAAGTTTTCCCCATTTGCACATCGGATCTTTGGAGCTCAGCCAAAGTGAGCATAGGATTCTTGATCACCTCTTACCAGGACCCTTCTCCCCCGATTACTTAGTTTGGTGAATTGGCAGCTCTAAGAAGAGTCCTGGTTGTTCCAAACGTTTTCCATTTAAGAATTATGGCAGCCGCTGTGCTATTGGGAACGTTCAGTGCAGATTTTTTTTTAGTGGCCTTCTCCAGACCTGTGTCCACACAATCCTGTCTCTGAGTTCTACAAGCAGTTATTTTCTACTCATGGCTTATACGATGCATATCAGAGCCTCGTATTGGCTCTGATATGCATCATGAGCTGTGAGACCTTATATAGATAGGGGGTGTCTTTTACTTTGCGCAAGGCAACAACATAACAAAATGTAATAATGGTGAAAGGGTCTGAATGCTTTCCAAATGCATTTCTCAGCTGTTCACAGTGGCCATTGTCAGGTGATCATCAATGTTATTCACTGTCAGTGGTTTTAGTGTTATAGCTGATCAATGTATGCTGTACTTCTCTTTCATAAGTAGGTACATTTTAGGTCTTTGAGGAAGGTGGGTGACAAACATTATTGTAGGTATTATGGAAGCCATATTAGTTGTCACTCGTATCTTCTAATCTTACAAAAGTAGGTGTCAAATTTGTTTTTAAAGTTCTATTCAGCCATTTCATAATGACACAAAAGATCAACTAAAACTTATTCTGAAGCACAAAGGTTCTTTGAGGTCTATATGGTAAGCCAACATTGGCAAACATACCCCGGTTTTAACTCTGATTGTCGTCTCACAGCCGAGTATGGGACAGAGATGGTGCAGGCCTTCATCAGTGCCTCCAGTACCTCATCACGGAGCATGCTGACTCTCACAGCAATCATGGAGAAATAGGTTATCTTGTCAGATCTCCTTTTAGCATAGAAGCCATCAGGAAGGAGGAAATCAACATCAAATATACTGTATTTATGAAAATATCACACATTAGATTATCATATACTCCCCCTGTTGTACAGTGTGCCACATTCATCAATAATGCAAGATCTGGAACAGCACATACACCACGTGGGCTGGTGTCACATCGTCTGCGCCGGAAATTCCCCTTATCAGTCTTAACGTCACTTACAATCTTGTTAACGCTGGCAGATGTGTTCAACTCTGTGCTAAAATATGCCCTCCTATAGTAGAACCAAGTCAGCCTATAAACATATAGTTCTTCCTTTGTCAATCAGAAAGCTGAGCTACTGGTAGCTCAGCAATGATGCGTTTGGTAACCCTGGCCCTTCTGAGTCAAGAGGACCTAACGTGGTCGAGCGCGTCATCGGGACTCAAGAATGCTGAGGAAAAAAGATCAGGTAACGCGCCCATTACCTGAGTGAACACATGATTCTGGAGGAGGCTGAATGAGCAGCTTCGTGGGCTAGGCAATGAGTAGTGGGAGGCACCCACAGAAAATCCATAATGGTGCTACATAGACTGAGGCTCATCAACACAAAGGGACTGGAGTGGACTTCAATGCAGTCAAGAAATGTCAAAAGAGGTACACAGACATTATCCTGGCTGGTGTAGTTAAAGGCTCATTGGCCCTGTGGCAGATTTTCAGCTTGGAGACAGCGGGGAGCATTTACATAAGTCTTTATAACATGCTGGGCTTAGATACAGTGTATCAACACTAGCACACATCTAAATAATGTGGTCACAAAATAATAGATACCAGTTCTATACAGTCATAGTGAGTACCGTGCAGTTACCTCCAGTGACTCATATTCCTCTGACTAGTGGTGTTCACTTTTGCCTTTCTTCTCTATTTGGGCCCAAGACTGCCATGGCAATTTTTTTCTAGCTGTAATTCATTTCTACACCCTCTAACCATCCTGCTGCTCCTCCTGCTCCTCTCAATGACATCTACATAGCAATAGTACCTCCCTTTCACCCCAACAAAGCTAATAGTACCCCCATAAGGTATTGGTGACACCATTGTATACTAGTAGGTAATATCGCCACCTTTGTGCCCCCCATAATGTAACAGTGCAACCATAAAGCAATAATGCCTCCTTGTGTCCTTATAATGTAATAGTTCCCCTACAAAGTAAAAGTGTTCCTTTGTGCCCCCATAATGTAATAGTGCTCCCTTTTTTGACCCATAAGGTAATAGTGATCCCTTTATGCCCCATGTAGTGGCCCAGAGTTGGGGTAGGTGTATGTCTGTCTTGCATAAACTGTTTTGTGTACATGTGTCTTATGCACGTGCTAATAAACTGTCTTATGTCTTGTCGCCCCATTCCCCCCCTTAATCTGTGAGTTGTAGTTAGTCTTGCAAGGAGGGAGGAGTTAGAGGAAAGCAGGGGGGGGGGGAGGGAGAGAAGAGAGTCGAGATGCAGTCGGTGGAGGTTGGTGGAGTCCTGGGCCGTCTGTGTGTTCTAGAAATAGGGTCATGGGGAAGTAACCAGACTCTCGCTGGACTTTCTACTGACTCGAAAGTGGAGGAGCCTACACTGCCATGGAGACCTCAAGGAGTAGAGTACTAAAAAGGAAAGAGAACTTGTGGACATTTTGTTTCTTTTTGGTTGGCACTGCTACAAAACGTTTAGGTAGAAAAGGGATTTTTTTTTCTTCTTAAACTAATAAGAAATAAATAATCCTAGTATAGAAATATATATTTCACTTGTTCTTTGCTGGGACTCTAGAAATTTAATTTCATGTAAAGATAAAATTTTGCACCCTTTTCTGTCTTAGTGTTAGAGCCAGTGTGGAATAATGTTTTGGGCTTTGGGGAGAAGAACAATGTATGGGCCCCATAGCGAATGCTGAAGTATCCCGGTATCTCGGTTCAGCACAAAAAAAGAAAAAAAAGACTGGCCAGTCCTCATTTCAATACGTGCTGTCATAGATAACGTCTGACACTGGAAGTGGGATCCTGGGAAATCAAACCAGGAAGGGTTACCGGGTTAGCTGGAGGGGGAAGTTCATTGTTGTTCTGCCATGCTGACATCATGTCTAGGTTAGAGTTGTTTCTAGTCTTCAGCTTAGTCTTCATAGGAGTTAGTAGACACTCATTTTACTAGGTAGCTAGAAGTCTAAGGTAATGGGGTAGTACACTTGTGAATCCCTGCTCCGGACCTGCATTCGCTCTATTTTCAGAGGACATCGGGGTTGGCTTCTTTTAAGTAGGGGGGAGCTGTGGGGGCCCAGAGTTGGGGTGTTTTTAGTGTAGATGTATGTCTGTCTTGCGTAAACTGTTTTGTGTATATGCGTCTTATGCGTGTGCTAATAAGCTGTTGACCCTTTCCCCCCTTCCTTAATCTGTGAGTTGCAGTTAGTCTTGCAAGGAGGGAGGAGTTAGGAGGAGGCAGAGTAAGAGAAAAGGACAGAACAAAGTCGAGATGTAGTCGGTGGAGGAGGACGTGTCAGTGTGAAGCTGAAGCTGACGTATGCTTCTGCCTCCACAGAACCGTGGGCTTCTCTCAAACTCCTTGAGACATACAAAAATGGGACTAAATCTTTAAGCAATAGCATGTAGAAGTGTCAGCTGAGAAGTGTAGCTGAACATCAAGAGAAAGAAACAGCAGTGTTGAGGACCTCACTGCATCGGGAAAGTATCCCTGAGGATCGTCTAGTCAGATAACTTGGATTAAAAACACCTAGGAACCAAGAAGATAAGTACAAAGGAAGCCTGCTAAAAGTGTTGTGTCTGAACTGTCATCTTGCTGTACTCTTGGAAAATCAAGGTTGGATTCCGTGTGTAAAGGAAACATTTACCTCTGGTTTTGAAGATTAACTTTGTGGACTCTGTTATTTGCTGACGAGTAACTTTCTATGGGAAAAGAGGTACTGGCATCACGTGACAACACTGTTAAAATTGATTACCATCATTTATACATTTTTTGCCTGTTCTGTTTTTTGCACCTGCATGCGACCGAGCTAGGCCCTTGTCACCATTGCCAGGGGGAGAGCATAGAGCCACCTGTGATAACCATCTTGAGAACATACCCGTGTTCTCCTCCGCAACGGCATGCCTCAGGTTCAGACGCCGCACCCCATAAAAGGTAGTAGGACCCATTTTTAACCCATTGCTAAAAAAAATTTCCTGTTTTTAAGTGTGTGCTCTGAGATTATGGAATTACATACTTGTTATTTACTTCACATTTTGCTTTGTACCTGTTGCAGATAAAACTGTTGTTGATTATTCATCCATATTTCTGATACAAAGAACCACATGACTAATGGCATACCAATAATGCCAGCATACCACGCAGTTACTGTAGGACCCCTTATGATTGGGGTATGGGGATAAATGGCCTGGCCCCCTGTGCCACCCGATGACATACCGGCCCCCTTAAGTCACACTGCTGCTGGACAATGCATGCCTCCGGGCAGTGTTTAGCCTGAGTCTTTTCCCCGTCCATACTTAGAGCAAGACATGTAGGCAGTGTGGGGCTACGGACTTCTGGAGTTGAATGATGTCTGGCAGTAGTGATAAAGTTGTTCTGCTGCTGTGGTCAGTAGGGAGGGGAACACAGAAAGCATTTTATAAATTTGAGGGGCTCAGAGGGCACATTATTAATTTGTGAGTCCACAGAATGGGTGCTATTAATCTGTGGGGCACTATTACTTAGTGAGGCCCCTGGAAGGATTAATAGTGTGCAGAAACTAGTTGTGGCTGAATGAATGCTAATGGTGGTCTAGGCCCAGATAGAGAAGAAAAGGAACTACAGAGGAGACCAATTGAAGAAGACATCACTTGTGATCAATGGAGGTAACTGCACTGCAATCACTATCACTGTATAGATCTGGCATGCTAGAGCTGAGCCACTGTATCTAAACCCCCTGTATTATAAAAGGGGTCTTCTAAATATGCTGTCTCATATATATCACATGTACAGGGGTACCTGAGAGTATCTGCTTAGCACGTTTTCCTTTGGGATTTGAATATTGCTCATCAGGAGGTATCCGTTGTCAAGGTTCTTAAAAGCCATCTTGGGCCCAATGTCTCCAACAGATATTCCTGAAAAGAGGTTACATGATGAATTCTGATTTATTATAAACAGAAACGTAATATCACAGCATTTATATCAATTGTCCAAGTGTAAAGCAGAAAGTATTAGCTGGTGTATATGTGTACAACTAAGGGCACTCTCATCACACTACGGCCGTACCCCTCTGGAGGAGGATTGCACCGTATCCCACTGTAGAAGTTTGCATATTGGATATTTTGCCCATAGGGTCCTATTGTAAAAATAACACGTATACAGCACAGTATTTGTTTTTTTCTGTATACCTCTCTATGCGTTAGTGAAGTTTACTACATTTTTTGTGGTATACTAAGCATCCAGTGGAGAGCAAAATAATACTTCTAATTCTCATTGGGTGAATGGAGCCTTTGAATAAGCCTGAAAAGCTTTTCCCAGCATGCACACTAAGCGCGCATTACTAGCATGATGAAAATATAGTCTTGCTTTGGAGTAATTAGCTGTCTACCATTAGGTAACATAGTATGCTAGGCCCAAAAATGGCTTGTGTCCATCTAATTCCCCCCATTACCCCCCACCCTTCCCATTGTTGATCCAGAGGAAGGCAAAGAAACATCAATGAGGTAAAAGCCATTTTTTCTTATTTAAGGGGAAAAAATCGCTGGATCACCGGCCCTTCTGATGTAATTAGTGACTATAACATATAATGTTGTAACATTCAAAAAAGGCATCCAGGCCCCTCTTAAACTCCTTTATTGAATTTGCCATTGCCACGTCCTCAGGCAAAGAACCCCCTTCTATGTTGGTGCAGAAAACTTCTTTCCTCTAGACGTAGAGGGCGCCCCCTTGTTACAGTCACAGTCCTGGGTATAAGTAGATGATGAGAGAGATCTCTGTATTGTCCCCTGATATAGTTATACATAATTTTTAAGTCACCCCTCAGCCATCTTTTATCTAAAGTGAATACTTCAAATTTTGATGACCTTGCTGGGTATTGTAGTTTGCCCATTCTGTTTATTACTTTAGTTGCCCTTGTCCAGATCCATTTGCAACCACATTCTATCCTCTCTTGTGTTAATTCCTTTATATAGTTTTGTATCATCTGCAAATATTGCTATTTTACTGTGCAATCCTCTACTAGGTCATTAATACATTTATTGAAAAGAATAGGGTCCAATACTGCCCCCTGTGGTACCCCACTAGCAACAATGACCCAAATGTACCATCAATAACCAGCCTCTGCTCTCTATCACTGACCAGTTACCTACCCTTACTTACACACATTCTCGCCCAGACCAAACATTCTCACTTTATATACCAACCTTTTATGCGGCACAGTATCAAACTCTTTAGAGAAGTCCAGATACACAAGATCCAATGACTCCCGGGTCCAGTCTAGAACTTACCTCCTCATAGAAGCTCATCAGGTTGGTTGGACAGAAGCCGTCTCTCATAAAACTGTGCTGATATGGAGTTATACAGCTATACTTCTTGAGGTAGTCCACGACAGCATGTCTTTGTGACAACTACTATTTCCCTACACAAGAAAGTTACACTTTTAAAGGGAACCTGCCACCTTCAGCACTATAAACTAACTTATGGTGATGTTAGGGCGGTGCTGTATTTATTATACTCTACTGGTCTTGTTTCCTGGTTCCCGTGGTGCCCGCCGCTGAAGGCTACACTCCGGCTTTTTAGAGTTCTGTGCGCTTGCTCTGTTATAAAATCTATGGGCACCCACACGACTCTGAAAAGAGTCAAATTTTTAGCCGCCACTTAGACTTTAGTGACGGGAACCAGGAAATGGTTAAATATAAAAACCTTACAGGACCTGGCTTCCTGTCACCTCACCTAGCAGCACCATAAGTTACTTTATGGTGCTTTAGGAAGGTGACAGGTTCCCTTTTAAGAGGACCTACCACCACTACTATTATTTTTGCTTCAGTAAATAATTACACTTTCCATGGAAAAACAATTCTGGAGCATATTTTCTTATAGCTCTACATTGTAGCGATTCTCTGCTAGGCCTCCTGGACATGTCTGAATAAATTGTCGACTGGTTGTTACTATTCCTTTTGTCAATGGGGTGTGTCCACATATACAACTTTCATCACTGATTGGACAAGTGTCACTTTGTAGGGATACGCCCCTTTGACAAAGTGAATGGTAACAGCCATTGTCTTCATTTCTTCTTACTTTTCCCACAGAATCAAAGGAACAGAACAAAGTTCTAGGAAGAAAAACTCCAGATTTGTTATTTTACAGGGAATGCAAGATATGGAGGAGGTCTGAAGATGTAGAACAGCAGATTTTTATCTGCATTACATGCTAATGGACAGCCTGTCCCCAAACATCAGCACTTCAGGTAATAAGGAATTGAGCTTGTTGGATTTCAATATGCCCGGCCGTTGGCTCCCAGGAGATAAGCCATTGCCAGGGATGTTGTTTAGGAATGGTTTTTCCCATTCTGCTTGCTGAAAAAAACCTTGTACAATTGTCTGATTTTGGCATGCGTACGTATGTGGGAGCCACAAGAGACACCTGTAGGCCAAATGAGTATTCGGCCAACAGCTCTCTTATCTATGCTATTTTACCAAAAGTATTTGGATCGTGTCTTATGTCAGCCATAGTTTGTTTTGCTGAACATGCTTTAATCTAAGGAACTTACAGAGTTTACACGTGGTGTCATTCTTGATTGTCATATTAGTGGACTATTGGTTTGTGACAATTCCACTACCACCCAGACACCAGCTCAAATGGGAATTACGTGGTCACAAGGTGGAGGAAAGAGGGATGTACCATGCCTAAACAAAGAACCCCAGACAACCCAAAATATTAACCAAAAAGGACAAACGACACCTGAGAGGGTCCGGTCACAGAAATCCCTTATCTACTGAGAATATGCACGCAAGTAGAAACCAAGTTAGTGTCAGCATTGTCCGACAGGGACTGGCTGCTATTGGATACACCAGTGATGCAGCTGTACATAAGGCATCCATGAGAAAGCCATCACAGTTCTTGTCAGATGTCAAAATACCTTTGGTAGGATAGAATATACAGCCAGCTTTATTTTGGTCAGATTGATGGCCTTCCACCACATTTCCTGTATGATCATGAAAATACCCCCATTGTACAAGCCACGACTGTCCTGCACAGAGCACTGTCCCAAGTCCCACTGGAAACCTTTATTATGTATTACAATGCCAACTCTGACCCAGGCCTTAGTGCCCCATATCAGTGCCCAATTTCACTTATGGTCTTATGTCTGAATGGACATGAACATCTGCAGCTATGTTCTAAAATCTAATGGAAATCATCCATAGAAAGGAAGATTATAGCAGCAAAAGGGAATCAAGTCCACATTAGTACTCATGATTTCGGAATGAGATATTGAATAAGGATATCTATAAATCGGGTTTAGTTGTCCGTATACATAAGGTCTAGTGAACTGAGATTGTTACCTGGCAGTGGAGAGTGTTCCTTCAGACTTCGCATCTGGACTATAAATGGATGTATGTCGTACTTGTGTCCATTGTTGTATAGCTGGGCTAGGACCACAGCATGTGTGCTGGTTTTTCCTACTGTTCAGATCAAAAATGCAGAAATTACCATCTGGGCATGTGTGGAACATTTTATATTACAGACATCAAGAACTGGAGTGCAAAAAAAAGAAATGACTTACACCCTCCTAGCCACCACTTTGTTGCTGGTATCTGTGGAGTATCTATTATAAATTCCTGGGTGATAGGATCAAAGGTGGCTGTGGTCCCTAAACCCCGCAGATATGTTCCTGCAGATACAGAGCATAGCAAAAATGCATCTAATTTGCCCTAAGCAGCTTTGCGGTTTACAAAAACACTTCTATTACTATTGACAAATTGTTGGCTTTTCTCTATTTTTTTGGCATTACTTGGATTAATAAGATAAGGGTATAAAGTTCGGCCTTTCAAGAGCCTGATTATTAGGGAACCTACATCTGGGACTCAGTGACATGGCTGAGACTAGACCCCTCAGCCTATGGGGCGCACAAGCCTTCCTCACTACACTGACACTTCCTGACCTGCAACTTCTACACACCACTGTATATGGACAACGCAGTCTTAGGCTAACTTCATAATGGAGAGAATCCCACTCCTATATCACGCTCGCCATCCATATGATTTTCCAGAGGATGTGAGGTGTTTGCATGTCAAAACAGCCTCGCATCACTATGGGGGTGAAGGGCACTCCCCCCCCCCCCCCCCCCCCCGCGGCTGTTTGCAGAGTTTCTCCAATTGTTTTCAATGGGAAACCTTGCATTGCAAATGGTGCGATGCTGCCGCTGGTCCCGTTGAAAATAATGGGCGGTGCGATGCAAGAGCACGCACAAGATAGTACATGTCGCAATTTGTTTCCAGCATCACATAACAATGCAATGTGGGGGAAAAAAATCACTCATGGGTATGATGGCATTAAAAAAAAGCGGTTCACATTTGTGTGAGATTTAAGCGTCTATCAACGCACAAATCTTGCACAATTTTCTTGCCCGTGTGAAGCCAGCCTAAGTAGGGTTGGCACCCAGCTAGTAAACGACTGGTCTAGCCACTAAATATATCTGAAGGTCGGTGCTGGTAATAATTTTTTTCCAGCAATGATAGTTGCCTTTAAATAATGATTAGGTTGCTATGGCCAAGTGTCCTCCACTGCCACGCCTGCAATATGGGAGATGTCTGTGGCTGGTGCCCCATTATGGGGCCATCATCAGTTTTCACACAATTCAAGAGGCTTTGGATTCTTAGAGCATAGTGCTATAATATAAGAATGGTAACAGCCAGCTGTGAGTTTATTCATTGGCTACTGTTGTTGGGTTAAAAAAACGTGGCAACCAGAGGCGTAACTTGAATCTTCTGGGCCCCAATGCAAAATCTGTAACAGGGCCCCCAACTATAATGCTTTATTCATAGTACTGGGCTCCCTATGTGGAGAAGAGAGGCCTTATGGGCCCGGGTGCAACCGCATCCCCTGCATCCCCTATAGTTACGCCCCTGGTGACAACCACAAGTCTAAGGGTACTTTTAGATGGGACAACTGCTGGGAGCTTAAGCGCCTGACAGTTGTCAGTATGACTATCGCTTTTGTGCATTCACACTGGAGTGATAGTCGTTCAATGAATGGAGGTTGAGCGCACCATAGATTTCTTACCTCCATTCACTGTGATCAGGCAGTCACTCAAAGATGAACGACTGCCTGTTTACAAGTGAGAACTTGCTCACTGTCTATATAAGAGGGATCTTCTGATCCACTGGGCATGAACCTTGTGTAAAAAAAAGTTCAAACAAATGTGTTGTGGAAAGGTTTGCAGTTTTTCAATGCAAAGTGTGAAAAATGCAGCAAGTTTGAACATAATCAAGGGGAAAATTCCCATGAAGAAGTTGCCAAAATTTTATACTAGAATCAGAAGGTCAGACATGGTAGATACTTTCTGTCTTCTGCATCTGATATGAAACTCAAAATCTTCACATCTCGCCTTGCTTGACCCAACAATCTGTAGACCCAGCAAGGTCACTTCATTGCTGGCAGTGGGCCAAACTCCACTGACTGTAGCCTACGAAGCTCGGTACTTGATTAGATTGGAGTACTCTCTGCTTAATAATTACAATGGAAATCTACATATTCCCTTTCAATTACTGCATCAGCCATCCCTTTAACATCATATATACATAGATATGGATAAATAACCTGGAAATATATTTAACCTCCCGTCCATTTTCATCCCATCCCATTTCCTCGATTTTCCTCCGCATGTGTAAAGTGTTCCTGACGGCTCCTTCATAACTCTCCAAGAGGGTCTTGAAGTACATGTATTCTGGGCGAAGACGGGGTCCTTGATAACGAGGCTCACTGAGGAAATTAGAGCAGGTAGGTACATCTGTTATCATTTATATAATGTGCAAACAGGGGAGAACAAATACAAGAAACAAACATACAAAAAACACTGTTACATGAAGTAAGCAATCGATGGAAACAGTTGGGGTAAGGGTCCCACTCCAACGAGCTTACATACTACAGATAATGGGGTGATACAGAAGGTGAAGGGCTCGGTATGGTGAGGTGGAGAGTGAGGGATGCTATACACATAGATGATGGTCAAACTTAAGCCGTGTGGTGGTTGAATCGGTATTACTGCAGGGATTGCAGTCAATAGGACACGAAGCATGTTATTAGGTGGAGTAAAGAAGGGTTTCATTTAGGGAATGTGGTATGCCTACCTGAAGAGGTGCGTTTTTAGAGCACGCCAGAAGTTTTATGTGTCAGGAATTCCCCGGATAGTTTGGGGCAGAGCGTTCCAGAGGACTGGTGCTGCTTTGAAGAAGTCCTGGAGGTGGGAATGAGAGGTTCGAATTAAAGGGGCACTTAATCTGATTTCATTAGTGGAGCAGAGGACGCAGGCTGGGTGGTGGATTGAGATGAGGGGAGCAATAAAGGGCGGCGCGGTGCTATGTAGAGTTTTCTGGATGAAGGTAGTGAGTTTGAATTGTATTCTGTATTTGATGGGTAGCCAGTGCAGTGACTGGCACAGGGCAGAGGCGTCCAAGAAGCGGCTGTAAAGGAAGATGAGCCTTGCTGCCACACTCAGGATGGATTGGAGTGGGGAGAGTCAGGTGCAGGGGAGGCCGATAAGCAACGAGTTGCAATAATGAAGCCAGGAATGGATGAGGGCAACAGTGAGCATTTTTAAAGTGTCCATGATGAGACAGGAGTGGATTCTTGTGATGTTCTTGAGGTGCAGGTGATACGTTCGGGTGAGAGATTAGATATACGGGGTAAAGGAGAGATCAGAGTCGAAAATGAGCCAGAGACAGCAGGCGTGCTGGGAGTTGTGGTTGTGCCACACACTGACGTGGAGATGCCAGGATGAGGTTGGTTAGCAGAGAGCAGAAACACCAGTAGGTTAGTTTTTTGTTTTTTTTTAAACATTAGTTTTTTTAAAAAAGAGGATATAATAGACATACATAACATTTCCGCATATGTAGTACAGATCATACACAACAAATTTTGTTTAACAATGTTCTAATGGGTACAGTTATCTTATTAATATATTCCCCCTTTTTTTTTCGGTATAGCATTTAACAAACAAATCGGTATATTTATCTTTGTCAAAATAGTAATGATAGAAAGAGGCAATCTCATTGACTTGTCAGCGGTTCAGACAGATTTCAAACAGTAACCAACTCAACCAGTAAAGAAAAAAAAAGAAAAAAAATACAAAAATACAAATTTGGCATCACATATTTTTCTCATGTCAAGACTTTAAGAATTTTCTCCAGACATCCCAAGACTCCCCATATTTTTTCAATGTATTATTTCTGAACGCTAGCCATTTTTCAAATACACACTGCTCTGCCATACGGTCCTTGAACTCTCCAAATGTTGGGACGATGGGCCCACTCCAGTATTTAGCAATAATTGTCTTTGCTGTCATTAGAGCATGTCCTATCAGGTATCTGCAATTTGGTGGATAGCTATCTAATTCCACCAACAGCATAATTATTTTTGCTTCTCTCCTAATTCGGATCCGTAGCATGTCATCTAACAAATTTAGGATATTCATCCAATATTCTTTCAGTTTCGGACATGTCCAAAATATGTGTGAGAGAGAGCCCCTCTGACCACAATTTCTCCAAAACAAAGCATCTCCATTTTTAAATCTGCTAGCTAACAGTGTTGGGGTAAAGTACCATCTCATGTTTATTTTCATTTGCACTTCTAGAATACCTAAACCTTTAGTAGATCTTCCTGCTAACCTCCAAGACTTTTGCCATGCCTCGATAGGAAAGACAATCCCTAGTTCTTTTTCCCAACTTATCGTATGTTTTTTTTTTTGTCAGTTTGTTGTTTCCCGTCAAGGTATCATAGAAAAATCTAGTTTCTGACTTCCCTGAAATGGGTGCAGTAGGTTAGTTTTTGAGAGGTTCAGTTTTAAAAAGAGAGAGGACATAGTGTTAGAGACAGTAGACAGACAGTGTTGGCATTTTGAAGGAATGTTGCTGTGATGTCACGGGAGGAGGTGTATAACTGAGCGCTGGGCGACCCCAACAGCAAGGGGAAGTGGAGGGGAGGTGGAGCCAGCAAAGCAGACACTGAAGGAGTGGTCAGATAGGTAGGAGGAGAACCAAGAGAGAGCAGTGTCCTTTAGGCCGATGGAGCAAAGCATATTGAGGAGGAGTTTTTAATCAACAGTTTCAAATGCTGTGGAGAGATTGAGGAGGATCAGTAGGAAGTAGTCACTCCTCGTTTGGCCATCAGGAGGTTGTTTGACACTTTAGTCAGGACGGTTTCAGTCAAGCATCAAGGGCAGAAGCTGGACTGTAAGGGGTCAAGAAGAGTGTTCTGATAAAAAGCTTATAAGGCGAGAGTAAACCAGGCAGTCAAATACCGTGTTTCCCCCAAAATAAGACACTTTCTTATATTAATTTTTGCCCCAAAGAGGCACAGTGTCTTATTTTCGTGGGTCCCGGTCCCTCCCGCTGGGCTGCGGTGTTTCGTCAGGCATGGCAGTTAAGATGCATATAGAGGCTTGATAAAAGCTCCTGATTGTGGCTGAAACGTTTTTTGTAATCCTAACACGCATATCCCCACACTAATGACAATTTCATTTTTTTTAAACTTAAGGACAATTTTTGATTTTAATCTCGATTTTCATTTTTTTGCAAAAACAAACTAAGGGAATGCCAAGATACATTTTTTACATAAAGGAATTGCATGATTATCAGAACTGTCCTTAGCTGTCACCATCAATTAGAAGGTTGAATTAACATGGCTGTTTGCGGTCCATGTGTAGAATCAGTTGTTTTAAGAGCCTCATTGCCTATTATGGGACTGTGTAGACGGACAGCATATGGCTTGCAAATGTCCGAATGGGTCCTACAGCTACACTGAAAGGTCTTGTAGCACTACTGAGTGATTTGTAGGTATTGAATGACAGCTGCAGCCCACATGATTGCATACAACTCACGCCAGCTTCACACAGGTGATAGGCTATTTTGCGTTGCGAGAGTGAGTGAAAACGCATGAAAATGAAACCAATGATTTCCAATGGTTTTATTCTCATTTGTGATGCTTTCACTGCACACTCACAGCGCTAACAAAAAGCAGCATTATCGCCCGTTGTTTTTAGTGGGGCTGGCGGGGATGAAGGTATCCTCTGCCATAGCTGTGATAGAGGTCCGCGATGCTATCCATTGCTTTCAATGGGGCTAGCGCTGCTGCAGCCCCATTGAAAGCAATGGGTTGCAGCCAAGCACCGCAGCAATGATTTTCAGGGCAGGGCTTGAAATATAAGCCCTTTCCTGAAAATCCTCTCCAGGTGTAAAAAAAAAGTTTAAAAAAATTTAACTCGTCTAGAAGAGCCGTCCGTCTGTCTTCTGGAGGCCAGGGATTGAAAAATCCCCACCTCCACAAAGCGCTGCCCCGATTGACTGAGCACCATAACCAATCAGGGGCAGCACCCAGCCATCATTGATTGACAGGTGAGCGCTGCCTGTGATTGGCTTAGCGATGTGGGAATCCACAGAAAATGGAGCATGCTGCGATTTTTTTCGAGCTCATGCAATCCGCAAATCGGAAAAATGACATTTTCAGGTATTCAATTACCTGCGGATGCCTAAGGATTGTCTATGGGCTGACTGAACTGTGGATCGTAAGGGAACTTAATAATCAGCATCTTTTATAAATTTTTCTAATAAGCTGCAATACATCAGTATAGTAGTGTATTAGAAAGCTACCGTGTTTTCCTGAAAAAAAAGACACCGTCTTATATTATTTTTGCCCCAAAAGAGGCACAGTGTCTTAATTTTGGGGGAAGGCTTATAATACTCACCTAGTAGACAGCATTTGGGTCCCTCGCGCTGAACTGTAGCAGGCCTCTGTGTACTCCTGAACGCCGACAGAACATTCTCTTCCTGGTGGCGGGGCATGAATACCCCGCCTCCAACAAACCATTGCTCTGATTGGTTCATCGAACGCCGCGTCAGCCAGTCAGAGCCAGCACTCGATTAACCATTCAATGACATAATTGAATGGCTGTGATTGGTTAATTGAGTGCTGCTTCTCATTGGCTGACATGGTGCTCGATCAACCAATCAGAGCAATCGTTTGCTGAAGGCGGGGTACTCAAGCACCGCTACCAGAAAGTGAATGCTCTGTCGGCGTTCAGGAGTACACAGAAGCCTGCAGCAGCACCACGGCCCAGTGCAAGGGACCAATACACAGTTTTTTTCATGTAGTTTAGCTATAGCTTATTTTGGGGGGAGGTCTTATATTTTTTTATTATCGGAGAAACACAGTATAAAGCTCAGCCAAGAGACTGAACTTCATAGGCCACCTGGCAGCTGGCAGACCCAGAGGCTGTATTCACCAACCCATCAGGACCTCACGTTCACATCACAAGGGTCCGATAAGTGTCAGAGGGAGCCCCCTCCCTCTGTCAGACGTTTAGATGCCGCAATCACACTGACCATGACCCTGCAAAGGGGTTAAGCACTGGAAATCGGAGGTTTCTTCGGTACCTGGTGTAACAATAAGTACCAGGCTGTTATCCGAGCATACAATCCCCCTGGCACAAGAGCCCAGCACCAAGCTTCTGATACAGCTGCCGGTGAGTGGTAAGGACAGGGAGGCAAACTCAGGATGACACCGAGCCCACAGTCCAAGTTATCTGTGCAGCACCGCTCCTAGAAAAATACTCCTTAGAAAGGCACAAACTCTCTAACGGTCACTCACTCACTCCTGAAGACTTTAACTCTGCATGGCGGACTCCAACATTTCAGTCATTCAGTGGAACTCCTGGGGATATTGGTCCCAGGGAAAAGGCCGAATCTCAGGCTTTTCCATCTTCACCACATGCAGGTTGAAAGTATCTGCATGCAGCCAGACTTCCCTCTCTTGCAGACCAGAACTCCAACAACCACCAAAGAACTCCACAAAACAACTCAGAACTCTCTCCAGACTCAGAACTTCACTCCTTCTCCCTCAATCATACACCTTGAAAACACATTTATGGGACAAGGTCATATAACAAACAAAAGATACATTTCCAGACATAGCCCAGACAGTAAGCAATTCAGTGCTGCAGCTATGCAATATACTCCGGTATTATTGTATCTTGTAACCACCAGGAAGTGGGGGTGGAGACAAGATTGTGGCTGCTTGACAGGCCAGTGACACCCTCTTGTAGTGATTGGCTGCACGGCATGCTCCCCTCCCTGAGCCTCACAGGTCCTGGCACTGAGGTCTCCTGCAGTAATTGCTCCTATGGGCGGCCAGCACTGCTGTCTGTGGCCGCCCATCTCCCCTTACCATGTTCCCTTTACGGCCCCACTGTGAGTGTTCCCGGGGCCTGTACAGTGCCACCTGCAGTCCCCTTTACCGGCCCTCGTGCCCCGTTGTTAGTCGATCGGCAGCTGATGCTGTTGGGGAGAAACTTGTGCCCCACTGTCTGCCGTTAGGCTCCTCATGCTGTGCGGGAGAAGGCAGCCGACAGACGCGTTGCTCTGCTGATGGGAGCGCTGCAGGGCCACCTGATGCAGTGGGGAAAGAAGGCAGCGGACAGACCAGCCGGTACATCTCAGCGCCACTGGGCCACCTGATGCAGTGGGGGGGAGGAGGTGGGGAAGGCTGCAGACAGAACCAACAGTCGATGTGAGGGCTGATGAGCGCCGGTGGGACGGCTCATGCTGTGCTGCAGAAGAGACTGAAGCACCGCTGGGGCAAACCGCAGGACGCTCGGTGAGTCACCGGGGCTATTGCAGACGGGGACGCAGCTCACAGCCGCCATAGCGGGTACAAATCAATAGACGCACACTGCACTGACGGAGGCCAGGAACAGCTGCAGCCTCTTAAATGCTTTTTGCCTCCGTGGAGGGTTAGGGGTTAGTTTTCCTATTAGGCTTACATTTATAGCTGTAAAGGCTTTCCTCTCTCTTCCACCTCTCTACCGGTCAATACTCACTCTCAAAGGCAGCACTCAGCGCTGCATGGCGATCTCCTCTCATCCGCTCATTCTGTAGAACTTCTAGGGGTAGTAGTCCCAAGGTAACTTTTAGGCCATCGCTCAGCCTCCTCCATTATAACACACGCAGACCATTCAGTGTCTGTGGGGGTCCAAATAACTCTGGCTCCTGCCAACTTCTCTTGCAAACTCCAACACTGACTTTCCTAAACTCACTCTTTGCAGACTGACTTGCACATAATCTTTGCAAACACCTATATGAAGCATGGTCACATGACTTTCAAACTCACAACATAAAATGATACATTTACAGCAGACAGAGACAGCTCATTTGCAGACATTAACCCTTTCATTCCTGCAAACTCTAATACACATTCTGCTGATTTATTCCCCATTCCAAGACAATGTACAAGACAATACAGACAACATATAGCAGACATTTTGGAGGGGCCCTATTAGTTCTGGGCCACTACACAATCAGATCTCACAACTTATATCCCTAGCACTAGATACAAAATCAGAACTTTGGTCATCACAGCCTGCATCGGCACTTCTCTTTATTTAAGCCCTTTCGATACATGAAGTCTGTTATAGAATTCTATATCATTCCAAATACCTGTGACAGCTGTAAAATGTTTTTTGTCATTTTGCTCATATTAATAGCTTAGTTAATAATAGCTTAGTTAAGGGGGTTGTCCCGCGCCGAAACAGGTTTTTTTTTTTGTTTTTCAACCCCCACCCCCCGTTCAGCGCGAGACAACCCCGATGCAGGGGTTAAAAAAGAACACCGGAGAGCGCTTACCTGAATCCCCGCGCTCCGGTGACTTCTTACTTACCTGATGAAGATGGCAGCGGGGATCTTCTTCCTCGGTGGACCGCAGGGCTTCTGTGCGGTCCATTGCCGATTCCAGCCTCCTGATTGGCTGGAATCGGCACGTGACGGGGCGGAGCTACACGGAGCCCCATTGAGAAAAGCAGAAGACCCGGACTGCGCAAGCGCGTCTAATTTGGCCATTAGACGGCGAAAATTAGACGGCAACCATGGAGACGAGGACGCTAGCAACGGAGCAGGTAAGTGAAAAACTTTTTATAACTTCTGTATGGCTCATAATTAATGCACAATGTACATTACAAAGTGCATTAATATGGCCATACAGAAGTGTATAGACCCACTTGCCGCCGCGGGACAACCCCTTTAAGCACAAATCATATACAACGGAGGAGCGGCAGAGTCATTGGTCACAGTTTGATGTCAGTAAATGGTATTTAGGGACCAGACCCCCTGAAGAAATGCAAACCCCAGAACAGACCCCTCTATGACTTCACAGCCCAGATTCTTTCGGTAATGGCGGCGTCACACGAAAGTTTGTGCTGTGTATTTGTGCATCAACGAGGTTTGAGGAGAATCATAATCGGCGTGTTGCTTGTGCTTCTGCACATATAACTGTAATTTTTACACACAAGGCCAATTCACACATGAGTGAATTTAATGGCTATTTAAGCCTAATAAGGTCTGGCTGTCTTTTTTCCTGTGTTTTGCTCAGTGTCACACCCTTCCCTTGTGTATTTTCGCACCTGCCATAGACATCTATAGCACTTTTGCTGAGCAAAATGCAGGAAAATAGAGCAGGACCTATTTTCGTGCATGTGTGCTTAAGAGTTCAGGCCCCGAGGCAGTAAAGCAGCCCCAAACCATGATGCCCTCTGCACCATGTGTCCCAGCTGGGATGAGGTTTATTTTTCCTCCAGACATAGCATTGTGTATTTTTGCTACAAAGTTCCAGTTTTGTCTTCTCTTTTCATAGAACATTTTCCCAGACCCATTGTGGAGCATCCAGGTGTCTCAGGAAAACTAGATGGGTCACAATGTTTTTTTGGATAACAGCGGCTTCCCTCATGGTGTCCCTCCATGAATACAAATTGTGTTCACTTGGTTTTCTTTTAGTGGACACATGGACAGAGTTTATTTAGCATTTTCTAGAATCTTCTGTAGGCCTTTTGCTGTTCCTTTTGGCTTCGTTGTCACCACTTTTAGGATTACCCATTGTGCTTTTGGAGAGATCTTAACAGGACACCCACCCCTAACATGTTCACACCGCAGATTATAGTTATATCTACAACTCCTTCTACATAGGATGTTAGGCTGAATGAAGGCAATGTCCATCTAGTTCGGCCTATTTCAACCCCTAGTTGATCCAGACAAAGGCAAAAACCCCAAAAGGCAGAAGCCAATTAGCCCATTTGGGGGACAATTCCTTCCCGACTCCGTAATGGCAGTCAGAATAATCCATGGATCAACCTTTGATAGTTCTCACCTAAATATAAGACCCGGAACTACAAACCCGCTGGTCATCTAATGTCTATATCCTGTAATATCCTTCCGCTCGAGAAAGACGTCTAGTCCCCTCTTAAACTCCTCAATGGATTTTGCCATCACAATGTCCTCAGGCAGAGAGTTCTACAGTCTCACTGCTCTTACAGTAAAGAGCCCCCTTCTGTGTTGTTGATGAAACCTGCTTTCCTCTAGACGTAGAGGATGCCTTCTTGTTACCGACGCAGTCCTTTGTATATACAGCTCATGGGAGAGATCCTTGTATTGTCCCCTAATATATTTATACATAGTTATTTGATCGCCCCTTAGCTGTTTTTTTTTTTCCAGGGTGAAAAGTCCTAATTTTGATAGTCTCTCTGGGTATTCCGGTCCTCTAATTCCATTTATTATTTTTTGCCCTTTTTTGAAGCCCCTCAAGCACTGCAACATTTTTTCTGAGCACCGGTGTACAGAACTGTACACAGTACTCCATGTGTGGCCTGACAAGTGCCTTATATAGTGGGAGAATAGTGTTCTCGTCCTTCACCCCTACACCTCTTTTAATGCACCCCAAGACTCTATTAGCTTTTGCAGCAGCTGACTGGCATTGGTTGCTCCAGTTATATCTACAATCCACTTGTACCCCCAGGCCTTTTTCCATATCACTTTTCCCTAGCAGTACCCTATTTAGTGTATATTGGTGACATCCGTGTCTCCTGCCCATGTGCATAACCTTACATTTATCCACATTGAACTTCATTTGCCATTTTTCTGCCCAAGCTCCCAGCTTATCTAGTTCCTTTTGTAGCCGCACATTGTCTTCCGTTATATTAATTGTCTTATATAATTTTGTATCATTTGCAAATATTGATATTTTACTGTGCAGTCCCTCTATCAGATCGTTGATAAATATATTGAACAGAATGGGGCCTAGTACTGAGCCCTGTGACACCCCACTAGTGACGGTGGCCCAATCAGAGTATTAACCATTTATTACCACCCTCTGCTTTCTATCTCTTGAACAGTTCCTTATCCAGATATACATGTTTTCGCCCAGTCCGAGCTGTCTCATTTTATATATCAGCCTAATATGCGGCACGGTGTCAAATGCTTTAGAGAAATCCAGATATACGAGATCAATAGAGTCTCCCAGGTCAAGCTTAGAACTTACTTCATTGTAGAAGCAGATCGGATTAGTCTGACATGATGGACCCCCTAATGAACCCATGCAGGTTAGAAGTTATTCCGTTGTTCTCCTTGAGGTATTCTAGGATGGAGTCTCTCAGAAACCCCTTAAATATTTTTCCAATTATTGAAGTGAGACTTACCGGCCTGTAGTTACCAGGCTCTATTTTGGACCCCTTTTTGTAAATTGGAACCACGGTCTTGATAGTGTCTATAAATATAAGAAATAGTGGTCTAGCTATCACATCACTTACTTCCCTTAGAACCCTTGGGTGTATTCCATCTGGACCCGGCGATTTATCGATTTTAATCCTCTGTAACCTGCTCTGCACTTCCTCCTGTGTTAGCTATGCAATATGTAGCGGTGGATTCATTTTATTCCCCTACATCTCATGTGACATTTCCTTTTCATTCGTGAATACACTTGAAAAGAAACCATTTAATAGGTTTGCCTTCCCCCCTTCATCTTCTATGATTTTTCCTGCATTATTTGTTAAAGGCCAGTGCTCTCAGTGCAAATCCCTTTGCTGTTAATATAGTTTAAGAACAGTTTAGGGTTTTGCTCTCTTTGGCGATCAATCTTTCTGCCTCCTCCTTAGCAATTTTAATCCTTTCTTTACATATTTGTTTTTTTCCCCTGTATGATTGCAGCGCTTCTTTGCTGCCTTCTTGGTTTATTAATTTAAACGTTTTATTTAGAGATGAGCGAGCACCAAAATGCTCAGGTGCTCGTTACTCGGGACAAAAAGTTTGCGATGCTCGAGGGTTCGCTTCGAGTAACGAACCCCAATGAAGTCAATGGGCGACTCGAGCATTTTTGTATTTCGCCGATGCTTGCTAAGGTTTCCATTTGTGAAAATCTGGGCAATTCACGAAAGTGATGGGAACGACACAGCAACGGATAGGGCAGGCGAGGGGCTATATGTTGGGCTGCATCTCAGGTTCCCAGGTCCCACTATTAAGCCACAATAGCGGCAAGAGTGGGCTCCCCCTCCCAACAATTTTTAATTCTGAAAAGCCCTCATTAGCAAGGCATACCTTAGCTAAGCACCACACTACCTCCAACAAAGCACAATCGCTGCCTGCATGACACTCCGCTGCCACTTCTCCTGGGTCACATGCTGCCCACCCCCCCCCCTCGCACGACCCAGTGTCCACTGCGCACACCAAAGTGTCCCTGCGCAGCCTTCAGCTGCCCTCGTGTCTATTTATAAGTGCGTCTGCCATGAGGAGGAACCGCAGGCACACACTGCAGAGGATTGGCACGGCTAGGCAGCGACCCTCTAAAAAAGGGGCGGGGCGATAGCCCACAATGCTGTACAGAAGCAATGAGAAATGTAATCCTGTGCCACCGCCATCAGGAGCTGCACACGTGGGCATAGCAATGGGGAACCTATGTGCCACACACTATTCATTCTGTCAAGTTGTCTGCATGCCCCAGTCAGACCGCGGTTTTTTATAAATAGTCACAGGCAGGTACAACTCCGCAATGGAAATTCCGTGTGCACCCACAGCTTGGGTGGCTCCCTGGAACCCACCGGCTGTACATAAATGTATCCCATTGCAGTGCCCTGGACAGCAGAGCTAACGTCAGATTAAATGCAGGTGGGCTTCGGCCCACACTGCATGCCCCAGTCAGACTGGGATTCTTTAGAAGTAGACACATGTAGTTGCAATTCCGTGTGGACCGACAGCATGGGTGGGTCCCAGGAAGCCACCGGCGGTACATAAATATATCCCATTGCAGTGCCCTGGACAGCAAAGCTAACGTCAGGTTTAATGCAGGTGGGCTTCGGCTCACACTGCATGCCCCAGTCAGACTGGGGTTCCTTAGAAGTGGACACATGCAGTTACAACTCCATGTGGACCGACAGCATGGGTGGCTCCCTGGAACCCACCGGCTGTACATAAATGTATCCCATTGCAGTGCCCTGGACAGCAGAGCTAACGTCAGATTAACTGCAGGTGGGCTTCGGCCCACACTGCATGCTCCAGTCAGACTGGGGTTCTTTAGAAGTGGACACATGCAGTTACAATTCCGTGTGGACCGACAGCATGGGTGGGTCCCAGGAAGCCACCGGCGGTACATAAATATATCCCATTGCAGTGCCCTGGACAGCAAAGCTAACGTCAGGTTTAATGCAGGTGGGCTTCGGCCCACACTGCATGCTCCAGTCAGACGGGTTTTTTAGAAGTGGACACATGCAGTTACAACTCCGTGTGGACTGACAGCATGGGTGGCTCCCTGGAACCCACCGGCTGTACATAAATATATCCCATTGCAGTGCCCAGCACAGCAAAGCTAACGTCAGGTTTAATGCAGGTGAGGTTTCAGGAGGAGGAGCAGGAGGAGGAGGATGAATATAATACACAGATTGATGAAGCTAAAAGGTCCCCGTTTTTGATGGGGATAGAGAACGATGCTTCCATCCGCAGGTGCAGCCTATGTATTGTTTAGGTATCGCTGCTGTCCGCTGGTGGAGAAGAGAAGTCTGGGAAAATCCAGGCTTTGTTCATCTTTATGAGTGTAAGCCTGTCGGCACTGTCGGTTGACAGGCGGGTACACTTATCCGTGATGATTTCCCCAGCCGCACTAAACACCCTCTCTGACAAGACGCTAGCCGCAGGACAAGCAAGCACCTCCAGGGCATACAGCGCGAGTTCAGGCCACGTGTCCAGCTTCGACACCCAGTAGTTGTAGGGGGCAGAGGCGTCACGGAGGACGGTCGTGCGATCGGCTACGTACTCCCTCACCATCCTTTTACAGTGCTCCCACCGACTCAGCCTTGACTGGGGAGCGGTGACACAGTCTTGCTGGGGAGCCAGAAAGCTGGCAAAGGCCTTGGAGAGTGTTCCCCTGCCTGTGCTGTACATGCTGCCTGATCTCTGCGCCGCCCCTGCTACCTGGCCCTCGAAACTGCGCCTTCTGCCTCTAGCGCTGTCGGATGGGAATGTTACCATCAGTTTGTCCGCCAGGGTCCTGTGGTATAGCATCACTCTCGAACCCCTTTCCTCTTCGGGTACGAGAGTGGAAAGGTTCTCCTTATACCGTGGGTCGAGCAGTGTGTACACCCAGTAATCTGTAGTGGCCAGAATGCGTGTAACGCGAGGGTCACGAGAAAGGCATCCTAACATGAAGTCAGCCATGTGTGCCAGGGTACCTGTATGCAACACATGGCTGTCCTCACTAGGAAGATCACTTTCAGGATCCTCCTCCTCCTCCTCCTCCTCCTCAGGCCATACACGCTGAAAGGATGACAGGAAAGCAGCATGGGTACCCTCAGCAGTGGGCCAAGCTGTCTCTTCCCCCTCCTCATGCTCCTCCCCTTCCTCCTCCTCAACGCGCTGAGATATAGACATGAGGATGCTCTGACTATCCAGCGACATACTGTCTTCACCCGTCTCCATTTCCGAGCGCAAAGCATCTGCCTTTATGCTTTGCAGGGAACTTCTCAAGAGGCATAGCAGAGGAATGGTGACGCTAATGATTGCAGCATCCCCGCTCACCATCTGGGTAGACTCCTCAAAGTTTCCAAGGACCTGGCAGATGTCTGCCAACCAGGCCCACTCTTCTGTAAAGAATAGAGGAGGCTGACTCCCACTACGCCGCCCATGTTGGAGTTGGTATTCCACTATAGCTGTACGCTGCTCATAGAGTCTGGCCAACATGTGGAGTGTAGAGTTCCACCGTGTGGGCACGTCGCACAGTAGTCGGTGCACTGGCAGATTAAACCGATGTTGCTGGGTCCGCAGGTTGGCAGCGTCCGTCTTGGACTTGCGGAAATGTGCGCTGACCCGGCGCACCTTTCCGAGCAGGTCTGACAAGTGTGGGTAGCTTTTCAGAAAGCGCTGAACCACCAAATTAAAGACATGGGCCAGGCATGGCACGTGCGTGAGGCTGCCGAGCTGCAGAGCCGCCACCAGGTTACGGCCGTTGTGACACACGACCATGCCCGGTTGGAGGCTCAGCGGCGAAAGCCAGCGGTCCGTCTGCTCTGTCAGACCCTGCAGCAGTTCGTGGGCCATGTGCCTCTTATCTCCTAAGCTGAGTAGTTTCAGCACGGCCTGCTGACGCTTGCCCACCGCTGTGCTGCCACGCCGCTCGACACCGACTGCTGGCGACGTGCTGCTGCTGACACATCTTGATTGCGAGACAGAGGTTGCGTTGGAGGAGGAGGAGGGTGGTTTAGTGGAGGAAGCATACAACGCCGCAGATACCAGCACCGAGCTGGGGCCCGCAATTCTGGGGGTGGGTAGGACGTGAGCGGTCCCAGGCTCAGACTCGGTCCCAGCCTCCACTAAATTCACCCAATGTGCCGTCAGGGAGATATAGTGGCCCTGCCCGCCTGTGCTTGTCCACGTGTCCGTTGTTAAGTGGACCTTGGCAGTAACCGCGTTGGTGAGGGCGCGTACAATGTTGCGGGAGACGTGGTTGTGCAGGGCTGGTACGGCGACTGGGAACCGAGTAGCGCGAGGCCGCCGCCATCATACTTTTGAAAGCCTCCATTTCCACAAGCCTATACGGCAGCATCTCCAGGCTGATCAATTTGGCTATGTACACGTTTAACGCTTGAGCGTGCGGGTGCGCGGCGGCGTGCTTGCGCTCAAACAGTTGTTTGACCGCTAAGAGACATTGCTGGATGGGGCCGAGGACAGCGGAGGAGAGGGTGTGGGTGCAGGCCAGGAGACGGTAGTGCCTGTGTCCTGAGAGGGGGCTTGGATCTCAGTGGCAGGTTGGGGCACAGGGGGAGAGGCAGTGGTGCAAACTGGAGGTGGTGAACGGCCTTCGTCCCACCTTGTGGGGTGCTTGGCCATCATATGCCTGTGCATGCTGGTGGTGGTGAGGCTGGTGGGGCTGGCTCCCTGACTGATCTTGGCGAGACAAAGGTTGCACACCACTGTTCGTCGGTCGTCTGCACTCTCAGTGAAAAACTGCCAGACCTTTGAGCACCTCAGCCTCTGCAGGGTGGCATGGCGCGAGGGGGCGCTTTGGGAAACAGTTGGGGGATTATTCGGTCTGGCCCTGCCTCTACCCCTGGCCACCGCACTGCCTCTTCCAACCTGCCCTGCTGCTGCACTTGCCTCCCCCTCTGAAGACCTGTCCTCAGTAGGCTTAGCAAACCAGGTGGGGTCAGTCACCTCATCGTCCTGCTGCTCTTCCTCTGAATCCTCTGTGCGCTCCTCCCTCGGACTTACTCCAATTACTACTACCTGAGTGATAGACAACTGTGTCTCATCGCCATCATCCTCCTCACCCACTGAAAGCTCTTGAGACAGTTGCGGGAAGTCCCCAGCCTCATTCCCCGGACCCCGGGAACTTTCCAAAGGTTGGGCATCGGTCACGACAAACTCCTCCGGTGGGAGAGGAACCATTGCTGCCCATTCTGGGCAGGGGCCCCAAGAACAGTTCCTGAGAGTCTGCCTGCTCCTCAGAATGTGTCATTGTAATGGAGTGAGGAGGCTGGGAGGAAGGAGGAGCAGCAGCCAGAGAATTCAGAGTTGCAGCAGTGGAGGGCGTAGAACTCTGGGTGGTCGATAGATTGCTGGATGCACTTTCTGCCATCCATGACAGGACCTGCTCACACTGCTCATTTGCTAATAAAGGTCTACCGCGTGGACCCATTAATTGTGAGATTAATCGCCAGAAACGTGCCTCTCTCGTAATCCCGCAGCAGTCGGCTGCGAAACACCTGGATCAGGAGCTCGGCCTGTGCCCACACCCTGACTTGGGCCTCCGCGTCCTCGCCCGCATCCACGTCCTCTAGGCCTACCCCTACCCCTCAGCATGGTGTATTACGAGTAGAGCAGAAACAGAACGCTGTAATAAAATGTGCCGCTTATTGGCCTGTGGTTGGAGGCTGACTTCACTTACGGAACGCACAGCAGAGCCAGGAAAGAATTTTGCGCATGCCTGCAGTGAGACGTAGGTGCGTATGACTGAGATAGTGGAATTCACAGCGCAGAAGCAGTCAAGTGGCCAGACGCCACTAGTAGGCCTTAATTATTTTGCTTCTATTTTTTGAACGGCAGAGCTCAGACAGTAGACAGATACTGTAGGCAGCGTATATATGTATACTGTTTCAATGTGGACAGGATCACGGCGGTGATGTAACGGGCACCGCAGAGCCAGGAAACACTTCTGCGCACGCCTGCAGTGAGACGTAGGTGCGTAGGACTGAGATAGTGGAATTCACAGCGCAGAAGCAGTCAAGTGGCCAGACGCCACTTGTAGGCCTTAATTATTTTGCTTCTATTTTTTGAACGGCAGAGCTGAGACAGTAGACAGATACTGTAGGCAGCTTATATATGTATACTGTTTCAATGTGGACAGGATAACGGCGGTGATGTAACGGGCACCGCAGAGCAAGGAAACACTTTTGCGCACGCCTCCAGTGAGCCGTAGGTGCGTAGGACTGAGATAGTGGAATTCACAGCGCAGAAGCAGTCAAGTGGCCAGACGCCACTAGTAGGCCTTAGGTATTTTTCTTCTATTTTTTGAACGGCAGAGCTCAGACAGTAGACAGATACTGTAGGCAGCGTATATATGTATACTGTTTCAATGTGGACAGGATCACGGCGGTGATGTAACGGGCACCGCAGAGCCAGGAAAAACTTTTGCGCAAGCCTGCTGTAACGCTTAGCTGCGCATTAATTAGGACTACTAGCAGACACGCAGTACACTGAGGACGGTCACAGGCAGACCAAATATAATTTTTTTCCCAAAATTTGTTTGAAAAAGCCCACTGCCTATATAGCCTGTATATCTCTTTCACCTTTCCCACTGTGCCTGCCTCACCAGTACTGTCCCTATACTATGTACAATGAGTGGAGACTGAGGACGCAACGGTCTGCACGGCCGACATACAAAAAGAAAAAAAAATGTGCAACACTGCTAAAAGCAGCCTCAACAGTACTGCACACGGTCAGATGTTGCCCTAAGAAGGACCGTTGGGGTTCTTGAAGCCTAAAATAACTCCTAACACTCTCCCTATAGCAGCTCCAGCATCACCACCACTTTCCCTGAGCTATGTCAGAATGCATCTGTGGCGAGCCGCGGGAGGGGCCGATTTATATACTCGGGTGACACCTGATCTCGCCAGCCACTTACTGCAGAGGGGTGGTATAGGGCTTAAACGGCGCAGGGGGAAGTTGTAATGCCTTCCCTGTCTTTCTATTGGCCAGAAAAGCGCGCTAATGTCTCAGAGATGAAAGTGAAAGTAACTCGAACATCGCGTGGTGCTCGTTTCGAATAACGAGCATCTCGAACACACTAATACTTGAACGAGTATCAAGCTCGGACGAGTACGTTCGCTCATCTCTAGTTTTTTTATTTTCATTTATTGCCCCCCTTACAGTCTTGTCGAGCCACACTGGCTTCCTTGTACTTGTAGTTCTTTTGTTTTAAAGGGTATGAACTGCTCACATCAGGTGATTAGGATGTTTTTAAGCTTTTCCCATTTGTTGTCTGTACCGATATTTTTGCTGAATGACAGCTGAATGACAGCTGGAAATTAATTATATTGTAGTCACTATTTCCCAAGTGCCCCTCAACCTGCACCCCTATTATTCGGTCTGGTTTGTTAGTTAATACTAAGTCCAGAGTTGCCCTTCCTCTAGTTGGCTCCTGCACAAGTTGGGTAAGGTAGTTATCTTTAATTGTTTTCAAGAACCTATGGCCCTTGTGAGATTTGCAGTTTTCCCATATCATATCTGGATAATTAAAGTCCCCCATGATAATTACTTCATTGCGGTTTGACACCTCTTCTATCCACCTTAATAATAAGATTTAAAGGGGTTGTCCCGTGAAAGCAAGTGGGATTAAGCACTTCTGTATGGCCATATTAATGCACTTTGTAATATACATCGTGCATTAAATATGAGCCATACAGAAGTTATTCACTCACTTGTCTGCCGTCCTCGCGCTGTCTCTGCGTCCCCGTCGCCATGGAGCCGTCTAATTTCTTCTTCTTAGTCCTTTTTACATGCGCTTGCGCAGTCAGACTTTTCCCCACTGTGAACAATCCCCTCCAGCGTGCCCGCGCGATACAGCTTGCCTGCGCATGCGCAGACGACCTATCACTGCACGGGAGCGCGCAGGGGCGGCCATTCAGCTCCCGGCCTCCGATAAGTAGTGGTGAAGGCGCAGTCAAGGCTTTCACCCAGTAGCAGCCAGCCGGGACCAGCAGCCAGCAGCCATCCGGGACCAGCAGCCGCCAGCCATCCGGGACCAGCAGCCGCCAGCCATCCGGGACCAGCAGTCGCCAGCCATCCGGGACCAGCAGCCGCCAGCCATCCAGGACCAGCAGCCGCCAGCGAACCGGGACCAGCAGCCGCCATCGAACCGGGACCAGCAGCCGCCATCGAACCGGGACCAGCAGCCGCCAGCGATCCGGGACCAGCAGCCGCCAGCGATCCGGGACCAGCAGCCGCCAGCGATCCGGGACCAGCAGCCGCCAGCGATCCGGGACCAGCAGCCGCCAGCGATCCGGGACCAGCAGCTGCCAGCGATCTGGGACCAGCAGCCGCCAGCCACCCAGGACCAGCAGCCGCCAGCGATCTGGGTCCAGCAGCCGCCAGCGATCTGGGACCAGCAGCCGCCGGCCACCCGGGACCAGCAGCCACCAGCGATCTGGGACCAGCAGCCGCCAGCGATCTGGGACCAGCAGCCGCCAGCGATCTGGGACCAGCAGCCGCCAGCGATCTGGGACCAGCAGCCGCCAGCGATCTGGGACCAGCAGCCGCCAGCGATCCGGGACCAGCAGCCGCCAGCCATCCGGGACCAGCAGCCGCCAGCCATCCGGGACCAGCAGCCGCCAGCCATCCGGGACCAGCAGCCGCCAGCGAACCGGGACCAGCAGCCGCCAGCGAACCGGGACCAGCAGCCGCCATCGAACCGGGACCAGCAGCCACCATCGAACCGGGACCAGCAGCCACCATCGAACCGGGACCAGCAGCCACCATCGAACCGGGACCAGCAGCCGCCAGCGATCCGGGACCAGCAGCCGCCAGCCACCCGGGACCAGCAGCCGCCAGCGATCTGGGACCAGCAGCCGCCAGCCACCCGGGACCAGCAGCCGCCAGCGATCTGGGACCAGCAGCCGCCAGCGATCTGGGACCAGCAGCCGCTGGCCACCCGGGACCAGCAGCCGCCAGCCACCCGGGACCAGCAGCCGCCAGCCACCCGGGATGAACACAATCAAAGCCGCCGTGCAGCCGCCTGGGTAAGTGAGGGGTCGGGGTGCTGTCGGCGCTGGGGGGGACTTTCTTTGCCCCGGACTTACAATTGGGGTGCCCTGCTGTATTTATGTTGGCCTACCACTGTGCCCCGGGCACTACCGCAGCGCCCCTGGGGCCAGTTCTGTGGGGTCGAGGGGCCAGTTTTCTAGGGCCTGCTGGATGGATGGATGAGGCTGCATGAATGAATGCATGGCTGGATGTGTGTGCGTGTGTGCATAAGTGCGTGCGGATGCATAGGTGGATGAGGCCGCATGGGCGGATGGATGAGGCCACATGGCCGGATGGATGAGGCCGCATGGGCGGATGTGTGTCTCTGTGATGATGCATGTATAAGTCTGTGTGGATGCGTGGATGGAAGGGGCCGCATGGGCGGATGTGCGTCTCTGTGAAGATGCATGGATGGTGTGGGCTGCATGGATGGTTGGGGCCGCATGGGCGGATGTGTGTCTATGTGATGATGCATGTATAAGTCTGTGTGGATGCATGGATGGATGTGTGTGCGTGTGTGCATAAGTGCGTGCGGATGCATGGATGGATAGATGGATGAGGCTGCATGGGCGGATGGATGAGGCCGCATGAGCGATTGTGTCACTATGTGACTATGCATGTATAAGTCTGTGTGGCTGCATGGATGGTTGGGACCGCATAGATGGTTGGGGCTGCATGGATGGTTGGGGCCGCATGGGCAGATGTGTGTCTCTGTGATGATGCATGTATTAGTCTGTGTGGATGCATGGATGGTTCAGGCTGCATGGGCGGATGTGTGTCTCTGTGATGATGCATGTATAAGTCTGTGTGGATGCATGGATAGATGTGTGTGCGTGTGTGCATAAGTGCGTGCGGATGCATGGATGGACGAATGGATGAGGCCACATGAGCAGATGGATGAGGCCACATGGGCGGATGGATGAGGCCGCATGGGCGATGTGTGTCTATGTGATGATGCATGTATAAGTCTGTGTGGATGCATGGATGGTTGAGGCCGCATGGATGGTTGGGGCCGCATGGGCGGATGTGTGTCTCTGTGATGATGCATGTATAAGTCTGTGTGGATGCATGGATGGATGTGTGTGCATAAGTGCGTGCGGATGCATGGATGGACGGATGGATGAGGCCGCATGGGCGGATGGATGAGGCCGCATGGGCGGATGTGTGTCTATGTGATGATGCATGTATAAGTCTGTGTGGATGCATGGATGGTTGGGGTTGCATGGATGGTTGGGGCCGCATGGGCAGATGTGTGTCTCTGTGATGATGCATGTATAAGTCTGTGTGGATGCATGGATGGTTGGGGCCGCATGGGCGGATGGATGAGCCCGCATGGGCGGATGTGTGTCTATGTGATGATGCATGTATAAGTCTGTGTGGATGCATGGATGGTTGGGGCCGCATGGGTGGATGTGTGTCTCTGTGATGATGCATGTATAAGTCTGTGCGGATGCATGGATGGTTGGGGCCGCATGGGCGGATGTGTGTCTATGTGATGATGCATGTATAAGTCTGTGTGGATGCATGGATGTATGAGGCCGCATGGATGGTTAGAGCCACATGGGCGGATGTGTGTCTATGTGATGATGCATGTATAAGTCTGTGTGGATGCATGGATGGATGAGGCCGCATGGATGGTTGGGGCCGCATGGGCAGATGTGTGTCTCTGTGATGATGCATGTATTAGTCTGTGTGGATGCATGGATGGTTGAGGCTGCATGGGCGAATGTGTGTCTCTGTGATGATGCATGTATAAGTCTGCGTGGATGCATGGATAGATGTGTGTGCGTGTGTGCATAAGTGCGTGCGGATGCATGGATGGACGAATGGATGAGGCCACATGGGCGGATGGATGAGGCCACATGGGCAGATGGATGAGGCCGCATGGGCGATGTGTGTATATGTGATGATGCATGTATAAGTCTGTGTGGATGCATGGATGGTTGAGGCCGCATGGATGGTTGGGGCCGCATGGGCGGATGTGTGTCTCTGTGATGATGCATGTATAAGTCTGTGTGGATGCATGGATGGATGTGTGTGCATAAGTGCGTGCGGATGCATGGATGGACGGATGGATGAGGCCGCATGGGCGGATGGATGAGGCCGCATGGGCGGATGTGTGTCTATGTGATGATGCATGTATAAGTCTGTGTGGATGCATGGATGGTTGGGGTTGCATGGATGGTTGGGGCCGCATGGGCGGATGTGTGTCTCTGTGATGATGCATGTATAAGTCTGTGTGGATGCATGGATGGTTGGGGCCGCATGGGCGGATGGATGAGGCCGCATGGGCGGATGTGTGTCTATGTGATGATGCATGTATAAGTCTGTGTGGATGCATGGATGGATGAGGCCGCATGGATGGTTGGGGCCGCATGGGCGGATGTGTGTCTATGTGATGATGCATGTATAAGTCTGTGTGGATGCATGGATGGTTGGGGCCGCATGGGTGGATGTGTGTCTCTGTGATGATGCATGTATAAGTCTGTGCGGATGCATGGATGGTTGGGGCCGCATGGGCGGATGTGTGTCTATGTGATGATGCATGTATAAGTCTGTGTGGATGCATGGATGTATGAGGCCGCATGGATGGTTAGAGCCACATGGGCGGATGTGTGTCTATGTGATGATGCATGTATAAGTCTGTGTGGATGCATGGATGGATGAGGCCGCATGGATGGTTGGGGCCGCATGGGCGGGTGTGTCTATGTGATGATGCATGTATAAGTCTGTGTGGATGCATGGATGGTTGGGGCCGCATGGGCGGATGTGTGTCTCTGTGATGATGCATGTATAAGTCTGTGTGGATGCATGGATGGATGGGGCCGCATGGGCGGATGGATGAGGCCATGTGGATGTGTGTGTGTGTGTGTGTCTAGGGATGGATGCATGTATAGTGCTGATGGATGGATGTGTCTGTGTATATTTGTCTGTCTATCTGCGGGTGGGTGGGTTGGTTGTTGTAGCTTAGCATCTCGGTTGATCTACGCCTTCTTGTCTTTAAAATGCAGAGTGTATACGTCGGAGCGCATCGGTGGCCAGTGGCGATTCCTGGGTTTGCACTCGTGATCTTCTTCCGAAGTCCCTGCAAGAGGGTGAGTATTTGCACCACATTTTCTTTCTTACTCACACACAGCAGATCACAGCCTCTTTAAAACACAAAATCAAAATGCCTAGCTGTGTGGTTCCAACTTGCACCACATACTGGAAGAAGGGAGGTGAAAGTGCTTGTCTTCATGTGTTTCCAATGAATATGGAAAAAACAAGACTTTGGCTACAGCAGGCTCCTCACATCTTCGTGGACGTCGAAGAGTGGCTTAAAAAGATTTCCCAAAAAAAAGATTCTTATAGTTATCGGTTGTGCAGCAAACATTTCAAGGAGGATTGCTACATAATAGTCGGCGACCGTAAAAAATTGAAGCCCAATGCTGTGCCAAGTATATTCCCAACAGCGTTGGAAATTGAGACCCGAGCTAACCGGTTAGCGAAGAAAGGTGAACCTTCAAGAAAACCGAAGAATTGGGGAGACGCAACAGCCGGAAAGTTCAGCCGAAGAAACTTCGAGGGAAGAAACTTCAAGGGAAGAAACTTCGCGCGAAGAATCTACCCTGAATGCACCTAGCGCGGTTCAAGAAATTACCGCCGACGTGTATTTACAAGGTGATGAAACCCAGTTAGAAATTCCTTTGACAGTATTCAGTGAAGGTTGTGCAGTAGAAGCAAAGGTAATCGTCAATTTCAAAAGACAGTTTGAGGAAAGACGAACCGACACCAAAGCAAGCAATGCAGAAAGGGGTAAATGCAAGGCCTGCCAAGCAGCGGCAAATAAATCGCAACAGAGGACACAACTCCAGTCAAGAAGCATTGGCATCCAATGCAAAGTAATAGAAGCCAGTCCACACCAGAATCCAAGTTTATTTAAAATCCCACAGGGGACTCCGTGCTCTGCAACACCAGTAAATTCCAATATGGGTAATATTGCCGTCCAAGAGAAACCAGAAGAGAGCCCAATTTCAAAAACAGCAAATGAGGCCGATAGAATCAATATGCAACCATCAAGTTGCAATATTGCTTCTACTTTGGAGGAAAGCTTTTCCACTGTTTTTTCGGATGATCCAAACGACTCGACCTTTAGACTCTCGCAAGCATCGGAGAGTTCTGGTAGTGAGGATGTTGCCATTCCTTCTGATTCCGATAACCCCTTGAGCTACCCCTTACCAGAATTTGAAAGCTTAGCTGCAACAGAGATGGACCCATCCGCTGAAGAAAAGTACATGGTTTTCAAAAGCTCCTTGATGGCTTTATTTTCCATGATCCCTTGCCCTTACAGAAAGCAATGCTTTCTGAAACTAATCCACGTCAGGATTTTCCCAAAGGGATCGATGGTAATTGTGAAATCTGTTTGCCAAAGAGGTCACACCTGCAACTTGTGGCGAAGCCAACCCCTCATCCACAATTGTCCGGCGGGGAACATTTTACTTGCTTCCAGTGTCCTTCTGAGCGGATCAAATTTCGCAAAAGTTAGTAATATGCTACAGATTCTGAAACTTCTAGGAATCTCAAAAACAACTTTCTACCACCAACATAACTTATTATTCCCAGTGATACATAATCATTGGATGCAGCAGAGGGCAAATCTAGTTGCACAAATGAAATCAACACCCGTGTGTTTAGCTGGCGATGGGCAATCCGATAGCCCTGGTTTTTCTGCAAAGTACACCGTGTACACTTTTTTGGAGTTGAAGAGCAAAAAAATTGTGGGCTTCACGGTGGAACAACTTGTTCCACCTGCTTCGTCTGTTTCGCTCGAAACTACTGCATTCCGGAAAACACTACTTGAATTGATCGCCGATAAATTAAACGTTCAAATTTTGGCAACTGATCGGCATGTCTCAATCCGTAAGGTAATTCACCAGGAATTCCCAGAAATAATGCACGAATTTGATGTCTGGCATGTGGCCAAAGCAGTCGGCAAGCAGTTGCTTGTGGCATCCAAAAGCACTCACTGCGCAACCATTGCCCCGTGGATATTGAGCCTCAAAAATCATCTGTGGTGGTGTTCGCATACCCGTAAAAGAAATCCCGATTTACTGGTAGAGAAATGGAAATCGGCAACAAATCCCATAATCGACGTTCACGAGTGGGAGAACAATGCCCAATATCACTGCTGCAGTCACGCACTTCTGGAACCAACCACCGCTTGGTTAGCCCCTGACAGTACAGCACACATCAAAGTCAAAACCGTGGTTCTGAAAACAAGCTTACTGAAAGACATCCGCCATCTTTCCAATTTTTGTCACACTGGCGATTTGGAGATTTATCACGCCAGTGTATTGAAATACAGGCCCAAACGAATTCATTTTTTTTATGACGGAATGGTGGCTAGAACTCAACTTGCTGTTCTAGACCACAATTACAACAGAGGTAGAATTCAAAAGCTCAGAAGATCGCGATCAGAAGACGGGAGCGAGAACCAGAAGTCTTACCGAGTGGAGTACTCAAAAGCACGAAAGGAGTGGATTTTGAAAGCTCTTTATGAGCCGAAGTCCATTGAATTTGTATTTGACATCATTCGTGAGATTATGATGTTCGCTAAAGGTGAGATGTTCATCTCCTGGCATTCAAAATCCTCAGAATTCCCTCGAAATATTGCACCTGTTGTGAAACCCAGTGAAGAGGAATTGGTTCGCAAATTTCAAAGTAGATTTCCAAGGTAGTAAAGAAAAAATTTGGGTGGGTATTAAAAAAAAAATCCCAACAAACTTTAACGAAAAATATAGTAAGTAATATTTTTCCATCATGTGCATCTGTCTATTTTTTCATGTGTCTGTCTCTTGTAAATAGGAGAACTCTGTAATTTTCAACGG